>NC_045434.1:28452504-28457255 GCF_002776525.5 Piliocolobus tephrosceles | reverse complement strand
GGGAAGGGAAGGGAAGGGAAGGGAAGGGAAGGGAAGGGAAGGGAAGGAAGTAGGGAGAAAGGGAGGGAAGGAGGGAGAAAAGGAAGAATCAGTACATTGGCCTGATTAGTGCTTAAGGAAACAAAGGAACAAATGCTTGAAATTGAAGCTGTCTCCAGAATTCCATGGTATAAGGTCACTATACCTACATGGCAGGATTCATTCAACAAAAATTTCTTGAACGTTTATTTTAAGATATGAATAGAGCCAAAGGGTTCATAGTCAAATGGGTAGAAGGACAAGTTAATCAACAATTACAGCCCAATGTGAGAAAAATCATAGCAGCAGTTCTCATAACACCCCGTGCGAAAACAGAAGAGGAAAATGTAATGAACATGGGATAGCAGAGAAAGTGAGGATAAGGGAAGAAAGTGATATTTGAGCCAAGACCTGAGGTGAAGTGAGAGTTAGCCAAGAGGAAAAGTTGGGAGGAAAACTCCAGAAAGTACACGGGTTAAGCAAAAAAAAAAAAAAAAAAATGGGGGTAAAAGAACCCAAGGCCTTTTGGTGAGAACCATTGAACACTTGCCTGAAATTGTTTTAATTTTTATATATTTTATTTTATTTTATTTAATAATTTTACTTTAAGTTCCAGGATACTTGTGCCGAACATGCAGGTTTGTTACATAGGTATACATGTGCCATGGTGGTTTGCTGCACCCATCAACCTTATTTTTATATTTTTAAATAGGTGATACAACCATGGCTCAAAAATTAAAACAATGTGAAAGGGAACCTACTGAAAAAACTTGTACCTGTGCCTATCTTCGTCCTCCCCATCCTCCCCAGCCCATGCACCTGTAACTATTATGAAATAGTCCTTTGGATGTCCTTCCACTGCTTCTTTATGCAAATACAAGTCAATACGACCAGATATATGCACATAATCCAAGGCTTTCTGAAGGTGTATGCGTTTTTTTACTACACTAAAGCACTGTGTTACTTGGAGAAAGTAAAATACATTGATTGTTATTGTTAGTAGTCTTCATGGATGGACTGCCCCCTACATATCATTATAGCTAAGGTCACAACTTCATTTTATAGTTGAAGAGAAATGAGACTTAGAAAATTCAAGTAACTTGTCAGGTGCAGAGAGCTAGTGAGTGGCAGAACCAGGGTCAGCGGAGGGAGGCGGTGCCACCTCCTCCAGAATCCTATTTCAGCGAAATGGCTCTACTATTCACCTAACTGCTAGAGCTAGAAACCTGAATCCCTCTCAGCTCACATGAGGTCAATCACCAAGTCCTATTGATCTAAGCCTATTATTATCTTTCAAATCCATTCCCTCCTCTCCACCCCATCATTGTCTCTCACCTGGTCAAGACCTAGATTTCTGACTGGTCTTTCCCTCTCTAAGCTGAGGTTGCCTGCAATGTAGCCTCCATTCTGCTGCTGGAGTGATCTTTATAACACATAAATCTGATGGTATCTCTCTGCCTCAAAATCCTTCCAAGGATCCCAGTTGCTAAGAGTATGAAACCTAACTCCTTTGCATGGCATAGTTGAGCCCTACTCACATTTCCTGACATTCCCACCACAAACCTAATGCTACAGAAAAACCAAACCACTTCAAGTCTCTAGAATCCTCCAGGTGTCTTCTGTTCTGGGTCTTTGCCCAGCCAAGTCCTCTGGCTAAACCACTCTTCTCTCCCTTGGCAAACTCCCCATCTTCAGTTCATGTGATACCTTTTCTGGAAGCCATTCATGTCTCCCCCAAGCAGAGTGGCACAGTCTTTGCCTGTGTTTTTGTTCATACCTATACAAAAGCAGTCACTTCATGGTCATGAATGGTTTTTGTGTGTTTCTCCGCATTAATCTTCACATTCTTTTAAAGTAAGAATAACAGTAATTGATTCTAATTTTATTTCATTTTATTTTTAATTTAGTCAAATGAAGCAGTGGGAACAGGGAAGGAACAAAGAAATCTGTTACTGGTTGTGATCAATTGGTTATAAACACCACTGCATTGCACCCCTACATCAGCCACTTTTTTTTTTTTAGATGGAGCCTCATTCTGCTGCCCAGGCTGGAATGCAGTGGCGCAATCTCAGCTCACTGCAACCACCACCTTTCAGGTTCAAGTGATTCTCCTGCCTCAGCCTCCCAAGTAGCTGGGATTACAGGTGCGCACCACCACTACTAATTTTTGTATTTTTAGTAGAGATGGGGTTTCATGCTGGCCAGGCAAGTCTCGAACTCCTGACCTCAAGGAATCCTCCTGCCTCAACCTCCCAAAGTATTGGAATTACAGGCGTGAGCCACCACACCCGGCCTGCACCAGCCACTTCTAATTTTAGATTCACAGTGCCGAGGATGGTGCCTGTCACATAAAAAGGCTTCAGTATGATTTTTAAGTGTTTGTTATATGAATAATTCCCAAACCCAGTCTCTTTTCATTCATTACCCAGACTGTCTCCCTCAGTAGTTCATTATTAGCACAGGGGTGGTTTTACCTGGTACAGAGATTTGAAGGAAATCTCTTGGATTATGGGCACATGATCCAACCTCAATAGAGAGCACTAGGAGGAGTGAAGAGTCTTGCAGAACCCTGAGTTATTTTGAAGGCATGGTGAGCCTGAAGGAGGAGGAGGATCTGAAACGAGGAAACAAAGGTCAAAAAGATAAATCTTACCTACTTTCGAATTTTACTTTTGGCAGGTCTAGAGTCAAGCAGATGTATTTGAGGTTCAGGCTTAATAACCCTGAATATTAATCATGAGTTTATCAGTGTTATGCTACTACATGCAGGTAGGAAAGAAACTAAAAATTAAGGGCTCAGAATTCTATAAAAATTAGCACCATGGCTCTTAGGAATAGAAAGAGAAATTCCTCTAATAATTGATTCTAAAACTTGGGTTAACACAAGAATCATCTCAGCAGGTTTTTAAGTTTTCAAGTTCCCATGATAGAGCCACTGATACGGGGGAGGCCTGGAAATTTTCTTTTTCCAACAAGCAACCCAAGTGGTAATAATGTAAACAATGCTTAAAGTGGTCTCCAACGCTTTTTTATTATACACCCCATATATTTAATTTTTTATTCATAAATTGTACTCTGTGTTTCTGCACCTATACGTAGAACATACTCAGAATTAAAATATTCAAAAGACAAAATGAAAATAAATCTAAATATAATTTTTAATATTATCTTTCCACCCATCAACAGATCATCCCAAGTATGTATCAATGTGCATCCCAAGAGCAAGGCTGCCCCTCAGTAAAATCAGCATCTATTTTAATGGTCTCAAGGGCCTCATTTAGGGACATGTCCAACTACACAGTTTTTTTTATCTATTGAGGTTCTTCTGTGTACCCAGGACTGTGTTAGACCATTTTACCCCATATTATCTCATGTAATCCACCTAGTAACCCTGCAAGATAGGCATCATTAATAACAATTACATATTTGGAGACTGAAATTCAGTGAGATCCATGTAGGTTGCCTAATGTCTCATAGATAACAAATAATGAAAAACAAATGTGAATCCATGTTTCTAATGTTTTCCACTATATTATGTATCTATGTCAGTTAAGAGTATATTTAGCTGCAAGGGAACAGAAATTCAGTCACAATGATTTAACTGGATAGTGGTTTATTTTTTTCTGTAACAAAAAGTTCCCATGCATGGAATCCAGGCTGGTAAAGAGGTTCTATAATAGCACCAGGGACACAGGTTTCTTCTCTCTTTCTATCCTGCCATCTTTAGTAAGTAGTTTTTGTCACAAAATAGATATTTCTACCTCAGGCATCACAGCTCTATTCCTGCAAGAAAATAAAAATGGGAGGAAGGACAAAAGATAAAAGCTAAAAAGGCCCTTACTCAGCCCCGTTTAATAACTTTTCCAGGAGCCCCACCTGGTAACTTGATCTTGAATCTCATTGGCCAGAATTATGCCACAAACCCCACCTGCAGCCGCAAGCTGTGTACTTTAAGCTGGGCATAGTTGGAACAAAACTGGATTTCTCCTAATTAACAAGCAGAAATTGAATTCAGTGGATGCAACCAGGAATATCTGCCACATTACTTCTGTCTTAACCCCAGAACTACCACAGCATTGTAGCTACTACAGAAACTAATACAGTCTTGCCGGGCGCCGTGGCTCATGCCTGTAATCCCAGCACTTTGGGAGGCCAAGGCGGGTGGATCACCTGAGGTCGGGAGTTCAAGACCAGCCTGACCAACATGGAGAAACCCCGTCTCTACTAAAAATACAAAAATTGGCTGGGCACGGTGGCTCACGCCTGTAATCCCTGCACTTTGGGAGGCCGAGGCGGGCGGATCACGAGGTCAGGATATCGAGACCATCCTGGCTAACACGGTGAAACCCTGTCTCCACTAAAAATACAAAATTAGCCAGCGCGGAGGCGGGCGCCTGTAGTCCCAGCTACTCGGGAGCCTGAGGCAGGAGAATGGCTTGAATCCGGGAGGCGGAGCTTGCAGTGAGCCGAGATCGCGCCACTGCACTCCAGCCTGGGCGACAAAGCGAGACTCTGCCTCAAAAAAAAAAAAAGAAAAAAAAAATACAAAAATTAGCCGGGCATGGTGGTGCATGCCTGTAATCCCAGCTACTCAAGAGGCTGAGGCAGGAGAATCGCTTGAACCCGGGAGGTAGAGGTTGCGGTGAGCTGAGATCACGCCAGTGCACTCCAGCCTGGGCAAAAAGAGCGAAACTCCATCTCAAAAAAAAAAAAAAAAAAAAAAAAAAAAAAAA
>NC_045434.1:28446899-28452404 GCF_002776525.5 Piliocolobus tephrosceles | reverse complement strand
AAAAAAAAAAAAAAAAAAAAAAAAAAAAAGAAACTAATACAGTCTTAACATCCCAGGAAGAGAATCTTTTCAAGTCATGTAGTGCATATCCCCATCTAATGCTAGAATCCAGTCTACTCTATCATGACCAAGAGATCATACAGCATCTGCTTGAAACTCCGAGGATGGGAAAGCTTATGACCTTACTTTGAAATTTATTCTACTTGTGAGAAGCTTTAATTATTGGAATTTCTATTCCAGTAAAAATCACAATGTATCATATATACATTTTTTACACTGGGGTCTTAGGACTGGAGGCTGTTACTTATTCATCTCTGTACCTGGTACAGTTGTCATAAAGAGGTGACTCAAGAAAAGATTCAAGGAATAAATTGATAAATCTTTTTTTATATTGAGATTAAATGATTCTTCTAACCACTAAAAAAAAAAAATCTTTTTTTCTCTCCCAGGCCCATTCCATTCAACTGCACTGTCATGTTCAGTTAATAAGCAATATGAAGAGTGATATATTAGGGTCACATGCCAGGAGCTGGTCAGGATGTGTGAGAGGCCCTGCAGAGCTCTGGAAATAAGCTTTGATCAGGAAGAAGTGAATGTGTGTTAGAGAACAGCTTGTCATGTGGACCCACACACCACTGAGAAGAAATGGAGCTCCTATAGGGAAGACCCCAACCCAAAATTCACCACTCTTTTCCTGGTTTCTGCCAATCTGGGTTTCCATTACTGCTTGGCAAATTTTCCACTACAACACAGGGAATCAAGGAAAATGATGCACATGCACGTGCACGTGTGTGTGTGTGTGTGTGTGTGTGTGTGTGTGTGTGTTTTCAAACAATTTTCTCTCTGGGATTATGGTCCTTCCCACACTTTCTCTTCCAAGACCACAATCACTGCATCCTCTGGTATGCTCACATGCATAAGTAGTTTTTACTCCAAAGTAAATGGAAGAAACAAACTCTCTAAGTGGAGATGTAAGTTCACAAGGTTCAAGTGATTGAAAGCTAAGATCTCCAGCTAGGCAGGACAAGATCTGATCTTATGATGACTTAACTTCTCTAAGCTCCTGGTTCCTCATCAGTGAAGTGGGAACAGCAATATCACCACCTCAAATGTTGTGCAGATTAAATGAGATACAGCCTGTAAAACACCACAGTGCCTGGTACATACAGTGCTTGGTAAGTATCAGCCAATCATTGTCAACATCATTCTACTTAGCGCATGAGTTTGGCACAGGTTCTTCTCCCTTTGCAGGCTCTTTCCCTAGCTCTGACCTTCAAGATAATTCCAAGGCCAGGTGCAGTGGCTCATGCCTGTAACCTCAGCACTTTGAGAAGGCAAGGCTGGAGAATCACTTGAGGCCAGGAGTTTGAGACCAGCCTGAGTAACACAGCAAGACCCTGTCTTTACCCAAAAAAAAAAAAAAAAAAAATGTTTAATTAGCTGGGTATGGTGGTGCATGCCTGTAGTCCCAGCTACCCAGTAGGCTGAGGAGGGAGAATCCCTTGAGCCCAGAAGATTGAGGCTGCATTGAGCTGTGATTACACCTCTGCACTCCAGCCTGAATAACAGAGTGTAAGACCCTGTCTCAAAAAAAAAAAAAAAAAACACCTGTTTCTTGCTCTTCACACCACATACCCAAGCCATATGTAACTCCCTCAGTACTACAGGCCTATGGAAAAGGAAACCCTTTTTCTAACTGGGCTCCTTCTTTGCACCTGGCTCATAGACTTGCTAGTAATTCCCAGGTTCCCTTCCCAGAAATTGTCTCATCCACCCTTTTTGATGATGAACCAGCACAATTTGGATAGCCCCAAGTTCTCTCTCTTTTCATTTCCTTCCATTTACTCTTTGCCTTTTTCATATAGTAGTAACAAGCAACAAAATCCTAAATCCTTCTATCCTTCCTCTTATTTTTTTAAGAGATGGGGTCTCATTTTGTTGGCCAGGCTGGAGGGTAGTAACTATTCACAGACATGATCATGACACACACTACAGCCTCATATTCCTGGGCTCAAGAGATCATCTCACCTCAGCCTCTCAAACAATTGGGACTATAGGCACGCACCACCACTGCTGGCTCCCCAAATCTTTCTCAATAAAAATAATTTTTAAAAACATTTTACAATACATTATCATTTATTAAACACTCCCACTTAATACATCTCATTTTAACTTTACAATAGCTTTGTGAAGGACTATTATTCCCATTTTGAAGATGCAAAAACAGATTCAGAGAGCTGACAACACCTGCCCAAGGACCCAAAGGCAGTTAGAATGAATCTGAGACTCCATTTCTGCTGCTCTGAAATTCGTGGTTTGGTCTCTGCCACCTTGACTTAGTACATGGGTCACTATACTAGAATAGTAGTCATTTTGGAGGTGAAGACCTCCAGAAGAATCTAAGCCATCTCACTCCATCAAATATTTATTGTATACCTAGAATGTATTCAAAACCATAGATTATACTGAGATCTAAGACCTAGTCTAATGGCCCCCAAAAGCTTCCAATCTAGTCAGGGACTGAGACTAAGAATATAAAATAATACATAATTAATTTTAAATTGGACAGAAGAAATCATAGATGCTGAAGTAGTTCAGAGAAAAGGTAGATTCATGGGGTCTGAAATAATAAAGAGAGATTTTATGGAGGAAAATCTTCAGCTAAAATGAGAGGATGCATCATGAAAGAAATGAGGACCATATGGCTACTCATAGATCCCCTCCCATATATTTAGTGTACCAGGCACATTTACCCATAATCACTCAGAAGCCCCAAAGCGACAACCCAGGAGTCCTCACTTAATAGGTAAAGAAACTGAAGGTCAGAGAGGTTAAGTAGTTTGCCCAAAGTCACAAGTCTTTTAAGTGATAAAGCCAGAATTCAAAGTAAGCTTTATCTGATGCTAAAGTTGGTGCTTTTTCTGCTACCTTGCTGCTTACTACTGACAGGTAAATCCAAGAGCTAAAACAAATGTTACTGGTCCATAAGGAGCCTGTTGAGAGAAAGGGGTATAGTGAGAAGAGCACTGGAACTAGAATCAGCAGGCCAAATTTGTAATTAAGTTTTCATTTCTAATGTATTTGGTAAATCCTCCTTTGACTTTCAGTTGTCTTATCTGAGGTAAATGGAGAAAATGCTAGCATCTCTTTCAAATAACTATAATAAAGATTAAATGATAAACATACAGATATAACTAAAACATTAAACACCCACTTTTACATGAATTTTAATAAAATAAAAATACAAATTAAAGTACTTATATATTTCACTGGATTTACCTAATCACATTTCTATTAAATAACCACCATAGCATCTTCAAGACCTAGGTGGGTGTTAGTTAGAAAGGCTAGATAACATTTTGGGCACTTCTAAAACTAACAGGGGCTCTTAAGCTATCACGGTTATCAATCTCCCTCCAAAGCTGACCCTTCTAGGCTCCCATGCATTAGCTCTGAGTGTTCTGGCCTCAGACTGAGGAGTTAAGGAGTGGGACCTCTACCCAACAGGAAGCCAAAGACCACTTCTATAAGAGCATGAAGCTGAGTGCATGGCATATGCTTCATGAATAGAGGGTAAATTGAACTGAATTCCAAAGGGTCCTGGATTTCCTAAAGGGCAGCTTCTATGACTTACCATTTTGTGGAAACAAGCAACGGATGGAGATGCGACCATGCCTATAAGATACAGACACGTGTGTGGGATTGGGACAGAACTTTTCAATCTGCTCCTTCCACTTTGATCCATAGCCCACTGGGCTACAAAGGACCTCCTAGGAAGAACGTGCTCAGCTTTCTTTGCAATGGCTGGGCGTGCCAGAAACAGAGGCTTTGAATCATCTCATCACCTGGTCAGCAGGAGCTATTTATGCCAGAAGTGTCTTAGAAAGAAAAGTGTCCTTTTATTAATTTCATGGCTTTCTTGCTAACATTTACAGTCCAAAACAAGTACAATCTGAATTTCAGACTTAGGTTTCTGACTTGATGAAAAGAACAAAGAAATAACCGCCTTCAATTCACGTAACTATAATTGGTGACTTTTTCCCCCCAACAGTTCAGTGTACTTGGTAGTTCTTCCTTTGTGAATTCTTATAAACTCAGAAATATTGTTAGGGTGTAGGGGAGGGAGTCTCAAGAAAGCCAGAGATCCTTGTTGAGCTAGTGGGGCCAGACAACGAACCACTGATGCTAATAGGATTTCACTGGCATCCAGGGATTGCAGAGGCCTAAGAGCTCCTTCTGTGGTCGCTGGGAGAAGGCAAGGAAGGAGACCGTACCCTACTTACTCTATAGTCAATTATGTATGCACTCATTTATTTATTCGTTCACCTGTCATTTATTGAGAACCTTTTGGCATGCCCGACACTGCACTAAACACTTGGGCAAGAAAGAAGTTTTAAAGGAGAACAACTTTATAGAATAGGGTTATCTTTTTAAAGAGAAGTGAAAACCAGGCTGAAATTATGGGGCCTGTAAAAAGAGGAAGAAAAGACAGACTTGGCCTAAAGAGTAGCCCTGGGGCAGAGCAATTGAAAGTTCTCTTGGGTTCTGTGGCACAGAAAATTTACATGACTTAACTAAGATCATACAGATCTTTGAAGTCAGAGACTGGCCTAAAACCCAGCCTGAGTGTCTTTCAGATGACCCCATCAACCTAGTACAGTGAAAAGAACTCAGACCTCGGAAAGAAAAATACCTTGATTTAAACCCTGCTTTTACCTTCAGTTACTTTAGAACTAAACCTCTCTGAGCTATAGTATTTCATGTAAAAAAAATAGTGATTAAAAAATTCATTGTAAAATGAGGTTACTACAGGATTAAAATACATGCTGTGATTTCTGCTACAAGAAAGATGGAGTAGTAGAGTGCAGATTTTCTTTCCCAGTTGATACAAGACAAAATATATGAAACAATGGTTTCCTTGTTTTTTCTTTTTTCTGAGACAGAGTCTCCTTCTATTGCCCAGGCTGGAGTGCAGTGGTGCCATCACTGCTCACTGCAACCTCTTCCTCCCAGGTTCAAGTGATTCTCTGCCTCAGCCTCCCAAGTAGCTGGGATTACAGACACCTGCCACCACACCCGGCTGATTTTTGTATTTTTAGAAAAGATGGTGTTTCACCATGTTGAACAGGCTGGTCTCGAACTCCTGACCCCAAGTGATCTGCCTGCCTCAGCCTCCCAAATTGCTGGGATTACAGGCATGAGCCACTGCGCCCGGACTGAAACAATGGTTTTCAAGACATTGGACATTGGGCAATAAAAAACAATAATCCCTGAGAGAAGGGAAACAAATGAGATGAACCCTATGATTGAGACAAGTTACTCCGTTGAGAAGATTTCCAGGTTATGGCCCAGAGAGTGAAAACTGACATACAGCCTTATAGACTCCATGAGTTGTAAAGACACAGCTGAAAGTCCAGAGAGGCCTACCAATCTCTGCCTTTATGAAAGACAGACAGACAGAAAGAAAGAAAGAAAGAAAGAAAGAAAGAAAGAAAGAAAGAAAGA
>NC_045434.1:28343639-28446889 GCF_002776525.5 Piliocolobus tephrosceles | reverse complement strand
AGAAAGAAAGAAAGAAAGAAAGAAAGAAAGAAAGAAAGAAAGAAAGAGAAAGAAAGAAAGAAAGAAAGAAAGAGAAAGAAAGAAAGAAAAGAAAGAAAAAGAAAGAAAGAAAGAAAGAAAGAAAAGAAAAGAAAAGAAAAGAAAAGCAAGAAAGAAAGAAAGAAAAAGAAAGAAAGAAAAGGAAAGAAAGAGAAAGGAAGGAAAGAAAAGAAAGAAAAAAGGAAGGAAGGAAGGAGGAAGTTATCAAGCAAAAAAGAATATATACTATATGATTTCATTAATGTAAAATTCTAGAAAATGTAAATGAATTTGTAGTGATAGGAAGCAGACCACTGGTTGTCTAAGGACAAGACTTGGAGTGGGAAAAGTGGGATGAAGGAATTACAAGGAGCATAAGGTAACTTTGTGGAGTGATGGACATGTATATACGTATCATATATATTAATCATACATATATTTTAGAGGCAGAGTCTGTCACCCAGGCTGGAGTGCAGTCGCACGATCAGGGCTCACTGCAGCCTAAACTCCAGTGGCTCAAACAATCCTCCTACCTCAGCTTCCCAAGCAGCTGGGACTACAGGCATGTGCCACCAAGTCTGGCTAATCATTATCATGATTGTGGTGATGATTTCATGGGCATATACAAATGTGAAAACTTATTAAGTGGTATGATTTATACATGTGCAGTTTGTTATATGTCAATCACACTTCAATAAAGTTGCTTTTAAAATTTCCTGATGTTTCTACGGTACCTCTAACATAGTAAGTCCTTAATAAATGTTAGTTCTCTTTCTTTTAACAACTATGTTTTACAACTAGGAACTAATAGGATCATAATTCCTGACTAGGGGAACTCTTTCTCGCTAGAAAAGTATAGGAACTATTTTTGAAAGGCTGAACTGTTTGGTCATCTTTGCTTTCGGTTTTACTAAGGCTGGCAGCTGTCTGTATCAGCAACACCTCCAAAGAGCCAGGCAAAGTGAGTGAGGCCAGCCTAGCTTTCCTCCTCTCCACCCTCACCCCTCAGAGCCATCACCTTGGCAACCTAACCCAATTTGATGGCTTATGAAAACGCAAGGTTCTTGATGTTTGTACCCCCATTGCCCCAGCATACTGTTTGGCGTGTGGCTAGAGCTTAACAAGGGATCAAAGAGAGAAGGAGTGAAGGAAAAGAGTAAAGCTTCCAACCCTGTGCCTGTGTGCCCGCATGGTGACCTCCAGGTCTCTGTGTAGTGCAGGTCTCAGCTAAGTCTCAATAAAGGAAATTCTGTGCTCTGGCTGAGGTACCAGACCACTGCAGCTCTGGGTCTTGATTACATCCACAGCTTTCACACCAATGCCTTTCCACAACTACTTCACTTACTGGGTCTACTGAGCACTCTGCTAGGGCATCACCACCATTCTCAGTCCATCAATCTTGATTGGATAGCAAAACAGACTACATTTTAACATCTT
This sequence comes from Piliocolobus tephrosceles, assembly GCF_002776525.5. Taxonomy (NCBI): domain Eukaryota; kingdom Metazoa; phylum Chordata; class Mammalia; order Primates; family Cercopithecidae; genus Piliocolobus; species Piliocolobus tephrosceles. Next base: position 28,445,434 of record NC_045434.1, on the reverse strand, counting down.
CATGTTGCTAGGGTTCTCAACTTTTCTGTTCAAAGAAACAAGATGGTTATCATAGTGGCAAGTGCTGAACTGGAAACCTAGAGACATGTAGCTAGTCCTGGCTCTGCCCTCTCACCAATGAACGACCTGGAATCAACCTAGTCTACACTTGTAACTCATTGGCCAGCCTTCCTTACCATAACTGTGCTATTCCAGGGGAGGCAAAATGTTTAAGAGTCACATCACCAGCCTTGGGTTGGGGGTAAGTCCTAGATCTGCCATGTGATAACTAGAAAATGGGTTGAGTGGCCTAGCCCATCCACAGGGCCTTTTATAGGAAATTTTTCTGTGGTCCATTTTTCAAATGGCCTGGGGCTTATTCATTTTCCTATGGGGAAGTAGATGCTGTGGTGGCCATGAGAAAATAGCTCTTCTGGTAAGCAAAGTGCTAGGTATGCACTCAGTTGGTGGTACCCCTGAAATTTAACTTGAAAATTGCACCTAATGGCTTCTGCAAATTAATAGCATTCAATGGGAACTCAGCCTTGTTTCTCTGCAGGACATGCTAACATAGGAGCCTTAAAAATTAATAAATTAATATAGACCACATAACAGTCATACTTCCTATGAAAAGCACCTGCCACACATTAATGAAGCTATCCTTTCATTTTTCTTAAGTATAAGGCTCATGAACAAGGACTTGTATTACTTTTATTCATTATAGTACTCCTAGTGCAACAGAAAAGTGCCTGATACATAGTAGGCACTCCAATAAATGTTTATTGAATAAAAGAATCATTTAATAAAGTCCTTACGAGTTGAATCTGTATGCAGTGCTTTGTAGTATTGTAACCTTCCTCGACCAAAATAACAGCAACTTCATTTCCCCTAACAACTTTCTTTAAATACCCTCACAATTTCCTTCTTCCTTCCTGGGTAGTCTATTAGCATCCTCAGAAGACTGGTAGAGATCCAAGCCTTTTTTTCAGCATTATAGATTAAATCTCAACAGAACCCGGGTGGGCTATAGGACTTGTTGACCTGCTGAAGAGGCCCTGCAGAGTACAGTACCATCTTGTAGGCATAGTACTGGTTCAGCTGAGATTTAATCTACAACTCTGAAATAACTATTTCTAGCTTTTATGAGAATAAACAGAGAAGAGAGGCTATAGGACTTGTTGATGTGCTGAAGGGGTCCTGCAGAGTATTGTACCATCTTGCCTAGATAAATAAAAGATATCACTATATTGATTAGGTGTTTGTTTTATGCCTTCATTAAATAACCAATCTTGTTTTGCCACTCTTGGTTTGTAGCTAGAAACCAAGTTTCTTGGTTTCATAAATAGAACGAATCTGACTAATTCAAACCCTTAGCTCCACAAAATATTGCAATCATTCAAATTTCCGTGAGAAAAGACATTTTGTTATTTATTTATTTATTTAAGAAATGTGTGTGCCTTTATTGGCTGAGCAGACTCCTTGAGGGTGGTGAAGCGGGAAGAGTGGGTGGTTCTGATGCCTGGCTGGGCAATGCTTCACAAGCTTGTAGGTGATCGAGGTGATGGCCAATCCTCTCGGGCTTGCCCTCCACTTGGTTGAAGGCTTTGCCGTTGTAGACACCCAGCATGCTATCCACCATCTTGTCTCCCATCTCGGCAGGATGATCATGTCCTGCAGGTGCGCGTTCACCACCTCTGGCTTCTGCATAGGCGGTGCCCACTTCTTGACCTTGCACAGACCCTTTAGCAGCGAGTGCTGCTTCTGCTATAGGCCACAGTGCAGCTTCATTCGCTGCTCGCATGACAAGTCCAGCAGCGGGTCGGGGTGCAGGCCACAGGAGGTGAACTTGCAGAAGGTCTGCTTCTTCTGCTTGGCTGCTTTTTCTGCTCCACTTCTGCCATCTTGACTTTTTTTTAAAACAACATGCCTCAAAGATCTCCAGTGAAATAGAAAACCCAAACTGCCTCCCTTTCCAGTGCTGAAAAATAATATCCTATGGCAGCTATTTCTAGGCCTGTTTATTATCAGAATTGCTTGAAGAGTTTTATAAATGCAGATTCCTTGGCTCTACCACTGTCCTACTCCATCACCCCCACCCCACCCCAACCCACACACCCCCCCGCCCAAGATTCTGACATAGTAGGTCTGGGATATGGTCCAGAATCAGTACATAGGAAATGGACCCCAGATGGTTTTGTTGTGCAACCAGATTTTGAAACCACCTTCTAAGCTGTGCTGCTATATAACAAAAAAACACCCAGAACTACTGACTACAAAACCAGGGACTCCTTTCCCCATATTCTAAAGAAGGGATTGTGTCTCCCAGCCTACCTATCCTGCCACATTTGTAGGAGCTACAAACTAAAATGCCTGCAGGACCAGGCAAGTAACATAAATGCAGGAAAGACACAGAAAGCAGTGAGGACTATGGCAAACACCACCCATCCACAAGGCACACATGCTTGCCAGTTCCAGCCAAGCATGAACATGGGCCTGTCATCACAGGAACTTCTAAATTCTCAAAAGAATCCAGAAATTTTAAAGATTTTGTATAAAATGATTTTCTAATCTATCGATTTTATTTAAAATGTCTGGTGATGGCTAAACACATCTGGGGTAGCATGTGGCCCAGAGCCCATGCACTTTGGGAGGCCATTCACTCACACCACTGCCATTCACTCAAAGGACAAGGACCTAAGGTGTGGGCTTGTGTGAAGATGGGAGGGGAATATATTCCAATTACCAAGTGACTGCTGATGTTTGCATTCAGAGCTAAACCAGCAGTCATTAATGAGACTAGCATTAATGGTTCTGTGGGGTGGCACAAAGCCCTTTTAGGCTATATATTCATTCCCCAAGGCTGCTGAAACAAATTACCACAAACTTGATGGCTTAAGCCAATTGACATTTATTCTCTCACAACTGTAAAGGCCAGAAGTCTGCAAAGTGTCAGCAGGTGGGTCCCTCTGGAGGCTCTGAGGGAGAATCATTCCTTGCCTCTTTCCTAGCTTCTGGTAGCTGCTAGCAATCCTTGTCATTCTTTGGCTTGCAGGGATGTCTCCCCAGTCTACCTCTGTCTTCATATGTCCTTCTCCCGTGTCTCCCGTGTCTCGTCTCCCCTTCCATTCTAAGTCCTTATCATTGGATTTAAGGTCCACGCCAATCCAACATAATCTCAGCTTGAGATTCTTAATTACATCGGCAAAGGCCCTTTTTCCAAATAAGCTCACATTTATAGGTTCTGGGGTTTAACGCTTGGATATTTTTTTTTTTAGAGCCGCTATTCAATCCACTACAGGTAGGTTTCCAAAAAAAAAAAAAAAAAAATCCATTATTTCAATCAAATTTTACTTCTATCAGCATTTATCTACCAATTCACTACTATGATAAAAATGACTTCTATCTTGGCAGAAAACTTGAAGACATGCCAGCTCAGGCCCAGATGTATGTTGTTACATTTTCTTCTTATATGCCGCTACCTTCACGTCTTACTAGCATTATTCCATTGCTGTATTTCCTGCCATTACTTCTAAAATCAGGGGTGTAAGGGTAAAAGGATCTCTGCCTTATACGGGCTTCCACTGTTGGAGAAAATGGTGCTGTCTCCATGTGCATGGCAAGGAAAACAGGTGACAGTGGAAGAGCAGAGGGCATAGGCTACCAGGTGAAGCAAGAGAACAATAGGTAAAGTAGAAGTCTGTCTTTACTGACCAGAGAAAGACACAGGAAATATGGCTCAAGTGAAAGAGCCCCTGGAAGTGCCATGTTCCCAAGAAGAATTTTTTACAGCACCCAAGCACTTAAATGTGATTTCTAGTGCCATCTAGTGGGAAGCACAGGAACCAAGTGAGACCCGGGATGGAAAAACAAAACCATGAGCCCAGCCTTCTCTGTCACTTTAAGGGGGCAGTTTTTATTGAGGCTGAATTTTTTTGTCTGAATTTTTTTGTCAGCGAGAGGATCTAAGAAGACTCTTACCAAACATCTGACCATCTTGTATGCTGCCCTTACACTTTATGCACAGGTGGTTGCTGAACTCATCCACATGCTGTGTAATTTTTTCTCCCCAGCTAGTTGGTGAGCAGAAGCTTTCTTTTTATTAGCACAAGCACAGTGTCTGGCACAGAACAACCTCTCCAAAAACATGCCAATTGGATATAAAAAAAAGAAAAATCCAACTTAATGATTCTTTTTATGATCGACCATTTAGCTGTTAACAAATCTGCAGGAACCAAATGGCAAGACAAGCCACAAGAGGGAAACTGCATGACTTATGGTTTGCTAGACTTTGAGCTTTATTAAGCAGTCCTTAGGAGGTACACTCAGGGCCCAATTATAGCAGGGAGTGAGGGTGCTGTGCCCCATGGAGGAAATCGCCCAATGCAACAAGTTGACTCCTCACACTACTGCCATCCACTCAAAGGGCAAAGAGCTATAAGGTGTGGGCTAGTGTGAAGGTGGGAGGGGAGTATGTTCCAATTACCAAGTGACTGCTGATGTTTGCATTTCAGAGCTAAGCCAGCAGTCATTAATGAGACTAGCAATTCCTTCCTCCTTACCTTGTAACATATCCATCCACAGAACCTCTACCCCAGGGGTCCTCAATTTTGGCTGCAAAACAGCATCCATCACCTGCAAAGCTTTTTTAAAATTCTGATACACAGGCTGCACACCAGGCCAATTAAATCAGTCTGTGGGGGTGGGGGCCAGGCCTAGGCATTTTTTAAAGCTTCCCAGGTAAATTCCATTTCTAGGTGTGCTGTAAAGTTACTACAAATGTAGGGGCTTAAAACAACACAAATTCATTATCTTATAGTTCCGTATCAGAAGCCCAAAATGGGTCTCACTGAGCTACACTCAAGTATTGGTAGAGTTGCACTCCCTGCCGGAAGCTCTAGGGAAGCGCTAGTTTTCTTACCTTCTCCAGCTTCTAGAGGCTGCCCACGTTCCTTAGCTAGTGGCCTATGGTCTTCAAAGCTAGCAATGACTGGTGAGTCTTCCTCACATTGCTTCACTCTGACACTGACTCTTCTGCCTCCCTCTTCCACATTTTAACTCTTGAGATTATGTGGAGTCCACCAAGTATCTGTATTTGATTACTCAAAATAATCTCCCTATTTTGAAGACAACTCATTAGCAACACCAAATCCATCCGCTACATTAATTTCCCTTTGTCGTGTCATGTAATGTAACATTCCTAGGTTTGCAAGGATTAGGACATGGACATCTTTGGGAGAACATTATTTTGCTTACCATATCGGATGACTCCAATGTGCAGCTGAGAATAACTGCTGGTTGTGCCAGGCACCGTGGCTCACATCTGTAATCCTAGCACTTTGGGAGGCCAAGGCAGGCGGATTGCTTGACCCCAGGAGTTCGAGACCAGCCTGGACAACATGGTGAAACCCTGTCTCCACCAAAAATACAAAAATGAGCTGGGCATGGTGGTGTGCGCCTGTAGTCCCAGCTACTCAGGAGGCTGAGGCGAGAGGGCTGCTTGAGCCTGGGAGGCAGAGGTGGCAGTAAGCCAAAATCATGCCACTTCACTCCAGTCTGGGCAACAGAGTGAGACCCTGTCTCAAAAAAAAAAAAAAAAACAAAGAGTAACTACTGGTCTACCCAACCCATAAGAAGACAGACTTAGAGAAGAGGCCCAGTTAGCAGGCAGCCACGACAGAAGACTGGAGGCACACCACTGAAAAATTGGTGGGGAACAAGGGCAAAAAGGCAGAGAAGGGCAATAGGCAGCCTTACCAATTTTACATTGTCACAGAACTTGTTTAGGATGGGGGGGGGGGGGGCGGAGGCGCAAACTGTCATGTGATTTATTCTCATTCAGTTCTCTGATAGTCCTGGGAAGCTAAATTGTACACTCTCCCAAGGATGATGGGACCATCCCCACTCAGCTGTAGCCATTAAAGAAAATTGAGATCATAGATAAGACTTTTCCAGACTTTTGTAACTCATTGCTATCAGCTTGCTCCTTGTTTTGTACTCAGAACCTGGGTGCATGCCAGATTCTCAGGCATTTTGTAGGCTGTCTCCCCTATAATCTGTCTCTATGCAAAATAGATTATAGCTTGAAGATGTATACTGATTGGCCAACATTTTAATGTCCACACACACACACACACACACACACGAGATTTCTGGCTTCTCTTAAAGACCTAGCTATGCTAAGACAGTGCTCCTGCAAGACAACTCAGCTGGGACAGCCACTGCCTTTAGAGGAGACATTTATTCTCTGGTTTGCCACAGATCTCATCCTAGCCTTTTTGTTTTATACCTGGTTCACTCGCTCCACATATTTGTTACTTGCTTGGTCTGGTAGGCATTGAAGCTTCCAACCCTCCCCTCTCCTCTAGAGTTCTCATCCCTAAAGTTAGGCAAAATTCCCATAAGGAACCATTTGCCTGTCATTAGTGCAAAAGCGAAAAGCTCTCCAGTGGAAAAGATGGGATTCAGGCCAATGGCTGTCTGTACACACACAACTTTCCTCATAATCCAGCAAGCTCCACAGGGGAGTCAGACTAGGGTTTCAGTAAGCAGGCTGCAGCCACCAAGTGTTCTGGTGAACATGCTGGTCTCCATTGGTACAAATTTCCTTTGTAGGAAATTAAGCCGAAAACTGACTCCTGTCCCTTGGTCTTTCTCAAGCCTTCAGCACATAACCAATTTCCTTCTTCTTTTATACTTAAGTCTTGATAATCATCACCCATGAGTGCCTCTTCCCACCTCCGAATGTGGGAAGCGACATGTAAATCCGTGCCTAACTCTGTGGACCATTCCCCCTAAGATGTAACTGAGACCTTACCATTCTGATAATGCCCAGAGCTTGGCCGTGCCACCCAAATGTGCTGCTCCAAACTCTGCACAGCATGAGGGTGATCTGACCAAGGACAGGCAGACAAGCTCCTCTGACTCAGACCCTGAGCCTCTATAACCCATCCTGATACTGCACGAACTCAGAGATTTAAAAAAAAAAAAAAAAAAAATAAGAGTGGCCAGGCGCAGTGGCTCATGCCTGTAATCTCAACACTTTGGGAGGCCAAGGCAGGTGGATGGCTTCAACCCAGGAGTCAGAGACCAGCCTGGGCAGCATGGCGAAACTGTGTCTCTACAAAAAAATGAGCCAGGTGTGGTGGTACATGCTGTAGTCCCAGCTACCTGGGAGGCTGAGAGTTGGGAGGATCATCTGAGCCCAAAAGGTCAAGGCTGCAGTGAGCCGTGATGGCGCCAATGCACTCCAGCCTGGGTGACAGAGAGACCCTGTCTCAAAAAAAAAGAAGAAAAAAGAAAGGACTTGCCAAGGAAGGTCCTCTGGGGTACACAGACCTGACATGAGGGATAATCTTCCCATTACGGGGTTCCAGGGGAAGACTCCAGCCTAAAGAAAGAGCACCAAGTATTTCTAATGGATAAGATCTAAAAATGCTTCTCTGCACTCCCTCCTCTCCTTAATGGACTGACACTATTTTCTAAGGATGACAACCTCACTGAAATACAGATAGTCTCTGACTTTTAACTTTTCAAGTTTACAACAGGTTATCAGGGTATTAAATGCATTTTCTATTTATGATAGATTTATCAGGGTATAACCCCATCGTAGGCTGAAGAGCATCTGTATGCTTCACCTGAAAAGTCGGGGTCCATTTTTAAAGGGCCTGTGGAAAGATGAGCCAGGTGGTGATGGTGACAATGCCTATTTTCCACGGCACTGCTCATTAAATCAACCTTGGTATAATTACGAAAGACAAAATTCAAGCCAGTCTTGGAATCATTGGTTTAATGGTTCTCAATAAATGGTTAAGACTGATGTTTCCAGCCAAGTGAGATTTGGGTTTAGGTATAGTTTGGGCTTCACTATCCTTTATCTCAGATTAAATGAGACAGTGCATGTAAACCACTTAGAAGAATGCCTGGAACACATTAACTTTCATTAGTAATGTTTTTGGTCATTCTTAAACATTTTCACTTCTGCCACCACTCTTTACGCAGAGTCTGGCACATAGCTGTCACTCAACGAATGTGAGTAAACAAACACCAGAGACTTTAGTCTGCCAGGTCTCTGACATGCAAAGCCATGGGGCCGGGTCCATACACTCCCTCCACTGAGCAAAACACAAATGGCTTAGGCTGCGACGTTTGGGTCATCAAGGAAAGCTGTCAAATAATGAAGTGGGTTAGCAGATTCCTAAAAATTGGAACCATTTCAGCAGCAGTTTCATCCACAGGGAGACAGAGTAAATGCTCTCTCAGATCTGTCTCACATCTATAGAAACCTTACTCTGTTTATAGTCTTTTGGCATCTTGCTCTGCTATCTCACTTGAGATCACTCCTACAGAACTAATAGAGGAATAAATCAAAAGCAAACCAGTGTAAGTAGAGATGCAATAAAATTTGGCTGTCTTGAATCCTGATGGGCTTGCACATACTTGTTAAGGCATGCAGTGTGTGCTAGGGGCTTCAGCAGGGAATTCTACACAAGGACATGGTGTGGGAAGCAAAGATGAACCAACCCAAGTGGTACTAAAGAGGACAAGATGGGAAGGACATTTTTATTTTCCCTAATCTTCAGGCAACCTCACCAAGCTGGAGGTCACATGTAGCTGAGTGTGAAACCAAGAATAATATGAAGCTTAAAAAGTACTGTGCGTTGTATTTCTTCAATCTCTGGCAGGTTGGGAGTCCAAGGTCAGTCTAGGCAGGTGGGCTGCTTGGCCTAAGCAATCATACAATCTTCACCGTCTTGAGCATATCTGACAAGACATACGTGTCATCCCAACCCCTCCCAGGCTTCCTCAGGGTCTGCTCCAAAGCCTGGGCTGTTTCTAGGAGCTCTGGTGTGGTAAGTTTTTGCTCAGGGTGCAGCTGACAGAACAGGATCTCATTCACTTCACCCTCAATTCGCCGGACATATAGGAGGGGAAACACTGCCTTGAGCCCAGCCAGCACTGAGTCCTTTAGCCCCAAGTCTCGGCACACGAGGTTGAGAATAAAAACACCTATAGGGTAGGAAGAAAAGTCAGAATGACCTCACATCAGGAGACATATCAAAGATAAGGATCGGCTTTGAGGAAAATACCAATTCCTGTCCCAGGGAGACTGGTGGACTAAAACGCACTTATGATGGTGGTGAGTTTGCAGAGAATACACAGCATAGAAAGGCAGATGGAGAAAAGCATGGGGAGCATGTGAGCCATAAACAAACTTCAACTTTATTTCTTGCTCTTCTGTGCTACTCACACATTATCTTACCATTCTCCACGCCTCAGTTTCCCAAAGAATTGCTTTGAGAAAGAAGTGATTCCCAGCCAGGCACGGTGGCTCATGTCTATGATCATATCACTTTGGGAGGCTGAGGCAGGCAGATCACTCAAAGTCATGAGTTTGAGACCAGCCTGGCCAAAACGGTGAAACCTCGGCTCTACTAAAAATATAAAAATTAGCTGGGCATGGTGGTGGATCCTTGTAATCCCAGCTGCTAGGGAGGCTGAGGCAGGAGCTGCTAGGGGGGCTGAGGCAGGAGAATCTCTTGAACCCGGGAGACAGAGGTTGCAGTGAGCCAAAATCCAGCCTGGGTGACAAAATGAGACTTTGTCTCAATCAATTCATAGGAAGTGATTCCCTACAAAGTAAAATTTACCAACTCCACAGGGATATTACATTCTTGACATACATACCATAGAGTATTTATTAACCAGTGAGAGGGCCAATGTTACCGTGACTTCTGACAATTAAGATTCCAAATCAAGTCAGTTACCACAGTGCCTTACACCAAATCAAAAACACCTAGAGGGCTGTTAACATAGGGATTAAAGGCTCCAGTTTTGAGGTGACAAGGCACTGGGTTGGAGCCCCAACTATTACCTTGCGTCACCTTGGCAAGTCTTCAACCTTAGTTTCCTCATTCAAACAATGGACTGCTATGAAGATTACATAACACACTGCCTAGTACAGCACGTGTAGGAAGCATCATGTAGTAACTAGCATCACCATGCTAGTGGGAGTGTGAACTGCTACAACCACTTTGTACAACTGTGTGGTAGCATCTACAAAAGCCAAACATACCCATAACCTACGATCCAGCAATTACAACCCTGTGTATATACCCAAGAGATGTGAAAACATAATTCATCAAAAGGCATATACTAACATGCTAATGGTAGCACTACTTATAATAGACCCACACAGGAAACAAACCAAATACCAACAGCAGAATGGATAAATGAATTGTGTTAAGTCACATGATACAACACAGCAATAAAAATAAGTCATGTAAACACAACACTGTGAATGAGTCTCACAAACATCATGTTGAGTGAAAGAAAATGGGCACTGAAAGAATACATTCAGCCAAGTGCAGTGGCTCATGCCTGTAATCCCAGCACTTTGGGAAACCAAGGTAGGAGGATCGCTTGAGGCTAGGAGTTTGAGACCAGCCTCGACAACATAGTGAGATCCTGTCTCTACAAAAAATAAAAATAAAAAAATTAGCCAGGCCTGGTGGCATCCACCTGTAGTCCCAGCTACTCAGATGACTGAGGTGGGAGGATTCCTTGAGACCAGGAGTTTGAGGATACAGTGAGCCATGATCATGCCACTGCACTCCAGCCTGGGAAACAAAGCGAAACCCTGTCTCAAAAAAAAAAAAAAAAAAAAAAAGAACATTCCAACATTCCATATGATTCCATTTATATAAAGAATAAGAACAGGCAAAATTAAGCTGGGAGGACAGATGTTAAGATAGTGATTACTCTTGTGAGGACAAGTTACTGAAAGGGGATGAGAGATAGACTTCTGGCAAGCTGGAAATTCTCTGTGTCTGGTGCTAGTAAATGGGCGTATTCAATTTGGAAAAGCTGATCAAGCTCGTACTTCTGTGCATTTTTCATTAAAAAGATAAATTTTTTTTTTAATGGTCCCTTCCCTCCTCCCTCTCCAACCTTTTGTTCTCCATACCTTCAGGAGTCAAGATGCTTTTAACGTTCTGTAGAAAAGATTGCTCCACAAATGCTGGGGGTGGACAACTCATTCCCAGTGTTGGGTCCTTACTGTCAACATCAAACATTATGACATCGTAGCAAGGCCGTGCTGGGAAAAAGAAGGAAACAAGTCCTTGTCTTTGCTGGATAAAATAATACCATTTACATTCCTACACTATACCTCCTCTTTACCAGTGGTGGGCATGGTGACTAAGTCAGAAGGATGACACGGAGGATGTGGTTTGCCTATAAGGGCACTGACATCATGGCCCAGGGCAGTCCTTGTCATCAGGGTTCAGAGTGTACCATAGTAAAGATGGAACATTCTTCCACATTTAAAAGCACCTTCCAAAGGCAAAAACATTAATGGGGTCCACTTTAGCATGAGTATTTCTTGGTTAAGAGGCTATCAACACCAGTGGCTTTTGACTGTGGCAGAACATTACAATCACCTTGGGAAGCTTCTAACGCGGACTACACTCGTGACCAACAGAATAAAACATCCTGGGGTGGTAGGGGGCAGATGGGAGGAGAGATGGGAAGCCTCTGGTATTTTTCTTGAGCTTTCCAGGTAATTCTAAATATAGTCAGAGTTGAGGACCACTGATCTAGACAAAGCAGCTGACTAAGCCTTTAAAGGCTGACCCAGTAAATGGTAACTTTTAACTCTGAAAACAGCGTATTTTACCTCATAGGAGAAAATGTTCTGAAATTTCAGTTAGTGTTATCTTTATAGTTCCATAAACAAGAGCTGACTCAAGAAAGAAATGATTTTGCTAAATGGGTGAGAAAGAACTGATGAAGAATTGGATCTGCTCCTTACTATAATGTTAAATTGTTTTATAAGGGGTAGGTCTGCAATGCCACTGACATGTTTTTAGAAAATTTTGAGACTGTGGTAGTAATTATTCAATAATTAATAAGTATTTAATTAGGACTGCTGCATGCTTATCATTGTTCATAGCACAGATCTGATTTTGGTTTCTTACAAAGAGAACATGTTGGCTCATCAAAGTCCGAGGAAAACAATAGCCTGCATTTGCAGCCTTGAGCCCTCCAGTAATATGAAACATTTTAGTGTTACAGAAGACAGGCAGAGCCATTGAAATTTAATCTATAGATAACAACAGCAGTAACATCGTGGATTAAGTACTTACCATGTGCACGGCACTGTTGTAAATACTTCACCGTATTAGCTATCTGGGCTTGGGCACCTAAACTAACCCTAGCCTCAGAGAGGGAACCTGTGAAACTGTTATAATTGAATTCAGCTTGCAATTAAAATTAAGATAGCATCTGTTCAATACTTGTCCCAGGCATCCTAGTTTGCCACACTCTTACTGGAAAATATTCTAATCCAATGAGACCAGAGTATCTGTTATGGAATAAGCATACCAGGAAGGGTGTCCTGAGCTCCCCAGCAGAACTGAACCAACCTAACTGCCTTCTCCCCGAAGGACTTAAGCTCCAGAAAGTACTAAAGTCACCAGCAGCCTATTTGTATAATAAGCAGAGTTACTGTCCCTAGTATTTTGCAGAAAATTATTATGCTTATGGTTTTTGTCCTAAATCTGGGATGCAAATTACTAGAACAAATGGAACCTTAATTCTAGTTGCAGAAGGCCTATCGGAATTCCCATAGAGTAGCATCTGCATCAAGGTTTCTCCACCTCAGCACCATGGAAATTCTGGGCCAGATAATTCTATCATCAGTGCCTGTCCTGCACATTGTAAAATGTTTACTAGCATCCTAGATCTCTACCAGTTAGATGTCAGTAGCAACATCCCTCACCCCCTGATCTGTGACAACCAAAAATTGTCTCCATACATTACCAAATGTCGGACCCTGAGGTTGTAAACCACTGATCTTACATGAATACTGTTTTGCTCTATTTCTGGCTTTACCTCCAGTTGAAATATTTACAAGAAACACCTCCCAACAGACATTCCACCTTTTCTTCTGTTTCTTTGCCAGTTAGACTTCAGGTTTCTTAAGATGGTGAGGAAATGACAAGGTTACAGGTCAGAAAAAAGCCCACTGGTCTGTTAGCACCATAAGGGCAGGAATGGCCTGTTTTACTTATTGCTATACATTGATACCTGACACAGTGCTAAGCATATAGCTGGTATTCTAGTGAGTAAGTATATCAACAAATGAACAGACTAAGGACTGGAATGAACTCATGCCACTCTCTTAGAGATAAACTGTAGAGGCCCTTACGGGCCTGACAATGTCAGACCAATCATCCTTCAACACCTCTTCAAATGCTCCAAGAGCAGTACCTTCTCCTCCTCCTGCCAGGCTGGCGATATAGTCCAGGCCGTCTGCAATGTGGACCTTCATTCGGTCACTCTGGGAGAAGCCAAACCACTGGGTGGCCACTTCCAACATGGAGGGGTCGATCTCCACAGCATCGATGCAGGACTTTGGGAAATGATCGTGGACAAAGAGGGGGAGGCTGCCTCCGCCCAGGCCTACCACCAACAATGCCAGTGGGATCTCTGTAAGAAAAGAATAGAGCATCACATTGCCACCTGTTCACTGCAAAATTCTGTACCAGCCTCAGGGAAGGCAAAAGTGTAGGTCAGCTCACTGTCTCCACTCAGGGGATACAAGATTTAGAGGTCTCCCTGTCTCATTCCAGAAATCTAACAGTCAATTCGACATCTGATAACTCAATCCTGGATTCGTGATGACTAGATTCAGAAGGTGAACTAGTGTGTTATTATTATTGTCTCTTAAAGATCTCAAAGTGGCTGGGGCAGTGGCTCACACCTGTAATCCCAGCACTTTGGGAGGTCGAGGTGGGCAGATTACTTGAGCTCAGGAGTTCGAGACCAGCCTGGGCAACATGGTGAAATCCTGTCTATAGAAAGTAGAAAAATCAGCTGGGCATGGTGACTCACACCGGTGGTACCAGCTACATGGTAAGCTGAGGTGGGAGCCTGAGAAGGTCAAGGCTGCAGTGAGCTGTGATCATACCACTGCACTCCAGCCTGGGCAAGAGTGAATCTCTGTCTCAAAAAAGAGAAGATTCCTCACTATAAGAGTTATTAGACCCTCTCTAGGAAAGGGAGGAAGAGTGACCAAGCAATCTTGCTCATGATTAAAAGGCAACAGAAGTGCAATGCCCCTTGCCCCTGATTCAAAAGGCCACACTGTTTTCTCAGACACCCTCACCAAGTAAGGGTAAGCCATTCAAGTTCCTCACATCACAGGAAAACAAAGGCCCAACTCCTGCTCCTAAGCACAGAGCACAGCCACCACAGGGGGATCAAAGGAAGACAACAAGAAAAACAAGTCACCCAAAGGAGATAGACCCTGAGAACTAAATCTAAGAAACTGAGATTCTAGTGACACATATCAACACTACGATAGGACAAAAGTACAAGGTGTTCCAAGAAGGCACATTCAGGGATTTCAGGTGAAAACGGTTATAATCACAGACAGAAACATGAACATTTTTACTAATGCAGTCAGATCCAAACCTGCTATTAGTAATAAGGCTATGACTGCATTAACTGTAATATGAATCTTTTTAGAAAGTAGAACTTCAAGATACAATTGCATCTTATGTTCAAATAATGCATTATAGAAAAGCTGAACCATTAAACTCTGTGTATTTTTACATATCTCACTGAATACACGATATACCTTAATTTTAAAAAGAAATGAACAGAAAAAATGCCATTTAGACCCTAACATATTTCAATACAATTTCAATATAACAGGTTGAGTTTGGGGCAACAGTTAATTAGAATGCTCATTAACTTTTAACATGGTTCAGATGAAGAAAGATACATTGTCAGCTTATAATCGCTGTTCTTCAACTACAATGCAGGTGACACCAATTGAGTTTAGGTCTGTAATCTTTATGCTCCCTTCTGTGGAAGGCAGTCACATCATCTCTCTCACCTAGGAGTAGCTCTGGGTTTCTCAGCAGGGCAAGGCCAGCGATCATGGCTTTGTGGTGTTCACAACACAGGTAACTCTTATCAATGGACTGCCCCGGGGCTGCAGGGAGGTCCTCCACATCAGCAGGCCGCTGCTTCTTCCTGTCCTTTTTCCGCTTCTTCTGGGCTAAACAAGAGATATGAAGTTCTATGCTTAGTACACTAGTCCTCAGGAAGTAAGGGTTACCAGCAGCAGTATACTCCAGATGGCTTGAATAGACTCAAAAGACCTAATCGTTAAAATTTTGCAAACTGGTTGACATCATGTTGATAGCCTGAAACTGGCCATAGTGAAATCATTTGGACGTTTGTCCCCTACAAATCTCATGTTGAAATGTGATCCCCAATGTCGGAGCCACCATGCTGGTCATAAGGGCAGATCCCTCATGAATGGCTGGGTGCCTTCCCCATGGTATGGAGTAAGTTCTCACTCTAGAGCTGTTGTTGAAAAAAGCCTGGCAGCTCTCTTGCTCCCTCTCTTGCTATGTGATGTGCCTGCTCTCCCTTCACCTTCTGTGATGATTGTAAGCTTCCTGAAGCCTCAGCAGAAGCAGATGTTGGTACCATGCTTCTTGTACAGTGTGCAGAACCATAAGCCAAAATAAACTTTTTTTCTTTATAAACTACCCAGTCTCGGGTATTCCTTTATAAGCAACGTAAAACAAACACACACAGTGGTGGTGTTTATACTAGAGAACTGATAAACACTATAAATCAGGACGTGCCCCTCCCACCCTGCCCCACAAAGAAACAGTTGTTAAACATTTAACATATACAATGGATGCAAGGAAGCTGGAAAAGGAAATGGCAAATGCACACTCAAAAACCTGGGAAAACTCAACTAAGGAGCCCTGGTACCTCCCCTCTGAGAAATATAAGGCCACTAACAGGAGAAAAGATTACTTATAAAGTCTCTTAAAGAAAGGTAAAGTTACTAATCACCTCCTATGTGCCAATTACTATACCGTAACTCTTCTTCTTTTTGCTCTTCTAACAACCTTATCATTCCAATTCTTGGCACATGAACACACTGAGCCACTGAAGTGTTAAGTAAATAGGGAATCAGCAGATGGTAGAGACAGGAGTTGAACATCGGACTGCCTGTCTCCATCACCTGTCATCTTTCTGCTATGCCACACAGGTAGCACTACCAACCTCTGCTGAAGAAGAAAATCACAAGTATTCAAAAAGAAATAAATCCGAAAAAGCCACTCCACTTTCCCTCTCCCCAATCCCTTCACCGCTCCAGGGTATCATACTAAACAGACGGCTGTGTCTTCATAGGGATCAGCTGCATTCCCCAGCAGCAAAAGGTATTGATGAGTGTGGTCGGGGTGCTTTTCAGAGATATTAAATCACTTTTTAATATGCTCTCCTTCTTGCTCACCAATACTCCCATGAGAGGGAACATTCTTTCCATGAGAACAAAGTGCTACCAAGAAGTCAAGGAACATGACAACGGTGAAAAAACCTGAAACCCAAACTGAAAGGGGCAAAATGTCCTTTTAAGCAATTTTACTGAGATTTTAGTGAGATGAAACTGGACCAACCGGTAGCCAGAGTGACCAAACAATAGGGCAGAAACCCAACAATCTTGGGTGCTCTTGGCCAGGGAAAACCCCTAAAGAAAAAAACCATTTTGCTGGGTAACTTGATCCTAGTTCAGAGCAAGTCCACGACCTCAAGCGTCTGAATTCTCTGTCTCCACCCTCCTCCCAGATGGCCTTGCTATGAGGGCAGGCAAGTCCCGCAAAGGGAACAACTGAGAATCAGGAGAGCCATTTCAGCTACCATCCCTGAATCTCTGTGCCTCAGACAGGGAAAATGCACTGGAGATGGAGAGGTGAGGGGCGTTCACTTTTCACTCTTTACATTTGACTTCTGAAGTGATTTCAATGAGCAAGTATCACCTTTAAAACACAAACTAACACAGCCTGTGAGAAACACAGGTAAAAACAAACTATTGATTCCCCATCAGGGGGAGTTTCTGAGTGACAGCTGGGAGACCACTTAAAGGGATCCTAGAAGAGATGGTTTAGATCTACACTGTCCAATACTAGCCACTAGCCCCCTGTGTCTGTTGAAATGTAAATGTAAATTAATTAGAATTAAAGAAAATAAAAATTCAGTTCCTCAGTTACAGTAGCCACATTCCAAACGCTCAGCACTACATAAGGTTAGTCACGATCACATTAGAAACTCACGCACTAAACATCTCCTTCATCACAGACGGTTCTACTGAACACTGCTATACTAGATGGCCTCTAAGTCACCCACCAACTCCAAAACCCTCTGAAACAGGTGAGTCACACGATGGAGGGCAGGGCTCACCTGCAACTTCCATGGTTCTGGCTCACCTCACAGAAGCCTACTGAAACAATACACAGATGTACATGGAGCACCTGCAAAATAGATGCCTTTAAACTGAAGATATTAAGGCGATTATCACATGTATTTGGTTTCACTACCCACACCCCTTATCACTTCAGAGCCAGACTCTGCTCAAGAACAGAATGTACTCTGCTTATCGCTGCTCATACCCTAAGAGTACAGATGGTTAACAATTCACAGATACCCAGGTCCATTCTACATCTCAGCCAAGCTCCCAGGAAATGTAGTCCATGCCACGGCCACCTGGGTCCCACCACCGCGCCTATGACACCTCACCTTTGTAAGACACATCCTTCAGCAACCTGGCTTCTGACTGCACCACATTCCTGTTGCTAAGGAAAATCAGTCGCCGGAAGTATCGCTTGTCATCCCCTTGCACGTCCTCGATGACATAGTTACCGCTCAAGGCACTGCAGTCTTGGTGCTGAACGGTCCGGACCCCAATGTCCCCACCCACAGACAGAAAGGGTACCTGAAGGTACAACCAGAGATGTGGTCAAAACAGTAGTTCATTTAAGAAATAAGAGAAATTATAACCCCTTCCCCTTTGTGTGTATATACCCCTATACCATGGTTCTAAACAACAACTACTCCAAAGATTTGCCATTCTATGAAAGCACTTTTCTGGAGCCTTTGAACCGATCTGAGAGGTTTAATTCATCTTTTGAAAATCAACTGAACACCTAAATATCTTCCAAACAACTAGTGAGATGCAATTGATTCTCCCCAAGTTCTTTTAGGGGTTTCTCATCAGTAAACCCTAAAAGAACTCTCAATAGTCCAGGATAACAAAAGCTAGAGGGAACCCTCAGGAACAGGCTGTGATTATGAGAAGGAATCTACACAAGAATAAAGGTAACAAAATCCATAGGGGAAACAACCACTCCAAATCTAGAGAAATTTTCCTTTCCCCTAATTATTCTCATCTATTTTTCCCCCATTTTTCTAAACCTTAGGAGAAAAATATACTTTCCCCCTAAACTTTCCCACTCCTTCCCCCTATCTTTATATCTATTTCTTTTTTTAAAGACCTATAGCCGGGCGCGGTGGCTCAAGCCTGTAATCCCAGCACTTTGGGAGGCCGAGACAGGCGGATCATGAGGTCAGGAGATTGAGACCATCCTGGCTAACCTGGTGAAACCCCGTCTCTACTAAAAAATACAAAAAACTAGCCAGGTGTGGTGGCGGGCGCCTGTAGTCCCAGCTACTCGGGAGGATGAGGCAGGAGAATAGCGTAAACCCAGGAGGCGGAGCTTGCAGTGAGCTGAGATCCGGCCACTGCACTCTAGCCTGGGCGACACAGCGAGACTCCGTCTCAAAAAAAAAAAAGACCTATAAGACTCTTTAATAATCACCAGTATCTCCTGACCCTGCAGACTCAGGCACTGGTGAGATGTCACAAATGAAGCTCCCCAGAGGATCTGGGCTTCCCTGAAATAGGGGTCACCAACCCCAAGTTGGCCAGGAAGAATCAAACACACATTCTTCTACAAACACAAGTCAGCCTAGTGGACAGAACCACAGGCCAGGAGCCCAGAAGCCTAGGTTCTTTTTTTCAGATCTGTTACTATTTGCACCAAGCCTCTAGATACCTTTGCTTTCCCACCTATCAAGAAGGATCAAAGCTTGGGCAACACAGGGAGACCCTATCTCTAAAAAAAAAAAGTAAAAAAACTAGCCAGGTATGGTGGTTTGCACCTATAGTCCCAGTTACTACCAGAGGCTGAGGTGGGAGGATGGTCTGAACCCAGTAGGTTGAGGCTGAGGCTGCAGTGAGCCGTGATCACACCACTGAACTCCAGTCCAGCCTGGGCAACAGAGCAAGACCCTATCTCAAAAAAGAAAAAAAAAGGATCAACTCCTCAACATAAGGTTCTTGCAGTAAAATCACTTGTTCATTACCCATGGTGACCAGGATGGCACAGTTGGTGTTAACTGATAATACCGTATCACCATTTAGGCAAAAACCTTCAGTTTCCTTCCCAGTAAAACACCTGACCAGCAACGTGAATACCTGGATAACTGTGCTGAGCTGTTTTGGCCCTTTCCCATTTATACCCTCAGCTAATGATAGTTCTAAGAAGCAAAATGACCAAGAAAATCCAGTTCAAAAAGTGTGGAAGAAGAAACCCACAGTCAGAGCAACTCAAATTAAGAAGAACTGGAGCCCGCAATGTGTAGAGCATTTCCGTCCTGCCATGTCTATCGAGTCTGAGAGGCTCCCCCAGACACAGACCCTACTGTACTCGCTTTCCTCTCATTGCCTGGGGCAAAGGACAGTGTTTCCCTGCCATGTAACCCTTAGCTGCTGATACCCATCCAGGATTAGATGAGAGTCACAGACTCTAGTCCTAGCTCCTGCCAAGGCTTCCTTTGCCTCCCTGGCTGCTAACATGACCTCAGAGACCCATGAAAGCTGTACGAAAGCTGTGTTACCTGCTGCTGGGCGGGCATCCCAGCTGGGGCCAGCTCCATGACTCTAGCCGACAGCTCAGTTTGGATGTGGTCCATGCTTTCATACTGCTGACCTCGGTGAAGGGCCACTGTAATCAGTCTCCTGAAGCCAGCACTGGCCGCCAGCTGTTTCCGGCCCTCATCCATGCCAAAGAGCCACTCAGTCTCCCGGCCCTGGGGGACTAGAAAAAAGAACTTGGTTACAGGGAGTCCTGGAAAGAGTGTTCAAGCCCACAAACAATATGGCCCAAATGGAAGGGAGCCAGTCCCTGTCCAAGACCAGCATCTTCCCCAACTGTGACCCACTGAGGAGCTAACGACTCTCCAGTTCACAACACCTAGGGCAAAGCAGCCCATCAGACAAGACGCAGGACCAAGGGTGGAGAAGAAGTGTGGGCGTGTCTGTAGGTGAAGGAGGCAGGCACCTACCACAAGAAAAACAGCAATAATGCCAACACAAATAAGTCATGCCAGGCATGACTCCAAGCTGCTGACAAATATATATTAATGGAATCCTCCAACAGCCCAAGCTGCAGGTAGTAGTATTATCCCTATTTTTACAAATGAGGAAATTGAGAAACAGAAGTTACACTATTTGCCCAACTTCACACAATAAGTAAATGGTGAAGCTGGGACTCAAACCCAGGCAGTCTAGCCCCAGACTCTACCCACACTTGTATTCACTGCACTATTTATTTCCACACATGGACAGATAGAATTATAGAATACTTGAAAAACTGGTTCAGTCACCAGGAAACAAATTACCATAACACCAAGACCATAAACACTTTGCACTTGTCTAGAATGTTCTACTTTTGAAAGCATTTCCTCTTACTATCTTTTTTATCCTTCTTAAGGTAAATCTGGTATCACTTACTGCTTTCAATAATAAGGGTTAATATTTACACAGCACTTCCAAGGCCAGGTACCATTTCTAAGAGCTTTTATACTTCTCACAACTATACCAGACTTACACTCCCACTTTATAGGTGAGAAAACCAAGGCAGAGAAAGAAAAGTAACCTGTCTAATGTCATACCATCAGGAAATGACTGAGCCAAAACTGAAACCCAAACAGTCTGGTTCCAGAACTCACTTTTTTAGCTGCTATCCTATGCTGCCTCTCTAAATTTTGCAGACAAGCACAGCAACTTCCCCAGGTCCTGCAGCTCACAGGCTACAGCTGGGACTAGAACCTATGTCTTGGACTTGCTAGTCCGGCATTACTTCCATTACTCCATGCTACAAAGTAACTAGCATCTCTACGTCATATGTGACCTCCTAAATGTATCTCTATTCTCTCTCTTCCCTACCAACCCCATTCTCACATGCATCAAGCCTTTGCAATGACAAATGAGAAGGAATAGGTCTCAACTCGCAGTAGGTTGCTAGAGAGCTATTACTCTCCTTTCATCATGCCTTGGGTAGTCTAATCCTCTGGAAGTACAAACCCCTGCAAGTTAAAAAGAGTCAAGGATCCCACCAAAGCCCCAGCCCAGCCTCAGCCCCAGCCCCAGCCCCAGCCCAAGCCCAAGTCCCAGCCCCTGTAAGCCAGCCCCTCCAGGGAAGAGAGGGAGCAATCCCAACTCACTGATGAAAATCGCAAAATGATTGTCCCGCGATGGTTTCACAGTGGGGCTGTCCACCACGTGGAGGGTGTAGCGTGGCTCCCCCGTGTCCCCATCGCACAAGTCCAGAGACACACTCCCCAGCTTGGCCTTGCGGCGCAGCTGGCTGCACAGCCAGGCATACTGCTGCCGCTCCCGCACCGCCTCGGCCAGCCGCTCCGCACTCTCCAGCCGCACAGGCTTGCCCTGCTCCTGAGCACACAGCTCAAAGATCTGAAGGGCAGAGCCAGGGACTGGCCTGAACTTGGTCATGATGAAGGCAAAGACAGGCAAGGAGAACTGAGGCTCTGCTTCCAACACCTGGTCCTGGCTGTTGGCCACTTGGTGCACCCTCACCATCCACCCCTCCCGGGAGAAGTGGCCCACTGCTTTCTTCAGGATGTGAGCCTGAGCCAGGGAGATGCAGAGATAGCGACCGCCCACCTGCAGGACACGGCCAACCTCAGCCAGCATCCTGTCCACCTGTTGCAGGGTCTTCTCTTCCTCATCTGTCAGGACAGCATCCAGGGTGCCCTTGTCCAACACCACCTGGAACGAGGCATCAGGAAACTCCATCTGCGTCATGTCCATCTTCAAGAAGCTCATCTGGGGCCGTCGGGTGGCATTGCATTCCTTCATTTGCTTGATGACAACCTCACTGATGTCGATGTTCACTATATCCCGATAGCCCACATCATACAGTTGCTCACTCAGTTCTGAGTTGCCACACCCAATCACCAGCACCTGGAGAAAAAATTCGCAGACAAGAGGGAGGTAATCAAAGCAAAGGACTGTGCTTCAGGTACTTCAAGGAATCAAGTCTCACCTCCGCTGAGGCACATTTGCAGAAGGTGGAGATGCTACTACCAGGGAAAGAGCAACATTGTAGAGTTGATTCTAGACTCTATCTTGAAACACCACATATATACTCGCTAGTGAAAACCACATTCAGCTACAATACAAGTTATATAAGAATGGGCTTTGCATTGCAGAAACAAATTAATCATAATTGTTCTTTTCTCCAAAACATGCACTTATTACTCGGGAATTAATAGGAAGTCAGAGAATCCAAATATAGAGTTATAGTTGAAATCTTAGGCCGGGAATAACCCTATTTCCTCAATCTACTCATGCCTTTGGCTACATTAGACAATAAAGTACACTTAGTGAGGATTCGAATCTTACTTCCATCACAGATTCCATCTCATGATATTCAGCTATTTTCTGAAGCCAAACTTAAAATTCAGATTGTTGTCTCGCTCTCCAGGGAGCAATCTCCCATTCAAACTTAGAAATTCTGATATTGCCATCTCTGGAAAAGCATGGTACAAAGAGATACGCATATGCTTTGGAGCCAGACAGGCCTGAGTTTAAATCCCCACATGACCAGTTGGGCATGATCTTGGGCAAAAAAAAAAAAAAAAGGTGGCTCTCAGGGCCTCAGTTTCCTCATCTGTAAAATGCATGCAGGGCCACTCACCTGAGTTTATGATGAGAATTCAAAGACTGCACATGCATATACACGGCACCCAAAAAAGGCCTGGCACATAAAGCTTACCCACAAATGTTAGCTTTCTAACTTTCCTCCTTCCCAACCTCCAGTACAATCTCACCTATTACCAAACCCATTATTGTACTTATCACGTTTCACTTCTGGAACATGGGCCGGGTTTATGTCTTAATGCTCTTATAGCTTAAGGACGGGGCACAGTGCCTGAAACTCGGGGAGCACTGAACAACTATTTGAAAAACAAATTCATACACAAAGTCACACCTGCTGCAGGTTGCACAGGAATGCACAGTGACAGAAGATTGAAAGTCACTCTTCAAGTAGGGTTATTAATCCAAGAATGAGCTGGGGTGGGAGGTTTAGTACCTGAAAACCTTTTAAAAAAAATTTTTTTTTGAGACAGCGTCTCACTCTGTCACCCAGGTTGGAGTGCAGTGGAGTGATCATGGCTAAATGCAGCCTCAACCTCCTGGGCTCAAGCGATCCTCCCGCCTAAGCCTCCCGAGTAGCTGGAACTACAGATGCGCGCCACCACACCCAGCTATTTTTTTTTTAGTTTTTGTAGAGACGAGGTCTCATTATGTTCCCCCGGCTGGTCTCTAACTCCTGGGTTCAAGCGATCCTCCCACCTCGCTCTCCCAAAGTGTTGGGATTACAGGCGTGAGCCACCACGCCCAGGCTGAAAGAGTATTTTAGTTTGTCTTTTAGCAGGAACAATTCAGGAAATACTGAAATATGCCTCCAGCTAGGGTCCTCCCGCCTGTCACTGTCCACCAAGTGCAAGACTCCTGTTACTAGTTCCCACCTTCCGGAGCACGTACGAAGGGCTGACAGGCCGCGCTCCTCACCTTTTCCCTGGGCTTGATGTATTTGTGTAGCACCCCGCACAGTTCCAGGTAGGTTCCATACCACTCGAAGGCTTTCTTTCCTCGCTGCTGGAAGAACTTCTCCCAGTAGTCAACGGAGCCAAACTCCTTGGAACTTTTAGGTAAGAGGTTCATGTTCCTACCGCCGGAGCTGCGTTTTCAAGACTCCCCTACTCCCTGTGAGGTACCTGAGGAGCTTGCCCACCACACGCAGGTTCCGGGACACTGCAGTGGCAATTCTTTCCACGGAAAAACAGCCACATTGATTTGTTCCCCCTGGATGACCCTTACACGACAAACGCACGGGCCACTGAATCTCACACACGCTCGCCCCCTCCTCCGCGCCTGCTGTCCTTGCCCCACGTGAAGAGTACCTCACGGTTTTCCCGAGCTAGATTTCCGAGCCCAGCAACCATATCCGGGTGCGAGGCCTCGTGATTCGTCAGGCGGCCCAGCCCATCCCAGCTAGTCGTTGGTCGCTGCTTTGCATTTCTATCACCTCATTGGCTGAGGCGTGCTCGCCTTTCTGCGGAGGCTCGGTCGCAGGCACCTAAACGCTTTTTAGACGTGAGGCCGGCCGACCATTCACGGGACGGGGCGGGACCGCGGGCCGCAGTTGTGGCGGAAGAGGCCGGGCCTCTGTGAGAACTAGGTCACGTCCGGGTGCCGAGTGAGAGCTGCTGCGCTGGGGCTGGGCCTTCCCTCTAGGCGGGGCGGAGAGCGCGCTTCCTTCCCGGGCTCGGCGTCCGCTTCGTCTTGGAGCCGGCTTAATCGACTGACTGCGATCGTGGGCCACACAGGGGCGGAGCGCGGCAGACGAGAGCGTACTACTAGAGGAAGATGAAAAGAAAAACCTATGCAGATCGGAGAGAAGTTAGGCAGGAAATGAGTAAAGCCAGTCCGTCGTAAAAACGCTGCACATTCTAACCTTGTCAGCTTCTGCGCACCACCAGCCCCCGCCTTATTTTGCCACCTCTGCACCAAAATACAGGATTCTGCTATCAAAAGTGTAATAACGTGAAAATTCAGGAGGAAAAAGTAACAACTAGGCATTCAGAGGTGCCTCCCCTCCTTCTTCCTTCTCCCCTCAAAGCACGGCATGCAAAACTCTAGCCTTTCATTTTGATAATTGGCCTCCTTGTTATTCTGAGGTTACCTGTAACTGCTTATTTTATTGTTTGATAAACATACTGTACTTTCACATGCTCATGCTAATACCCTGAGGAAGCTTCTGCGAAGGGCACTTTTTTTTCAGACAGGGTCTCACTCTCGCCCAGACTGGAGTGCAGTGGTGCAGTCATGGCTTACTGCAGTCTCCACCTCCCAGGAGTCAGGGGATCCTCCCACCTCAGCCTCCCAAGTAGCTGGGAATACAGGTGCACGCCACTACACGTGGCTAATTTTTTTTTTTTTTTTTTTTTTTTGGTAGAAATGGGGTTTCGTCATGTTGTCCAGGCTGGTCTCAAACTCAAGTGATCATCTCGCCTCAGCCTACCAAAGTGCTGGGATGACTAGTGTGAGCCCAGGCACTATTTGAAAATGACCAAATATGTGTATCATTGCGCCTGTCACACCATGATAAATTGCAGGAGAAATATATAGATTGAGGAGAGCAGATAGGCTTGGAATTGAGCATGTGTACTGTGGGCTGTTATATACTACACTAGCACAGGTAGATAGTCAGGTAGACTGTTAATAATTAAGTAGGTTAGATTGGACTTAAATATTGGTTTTAAAAAGTGATTCTCAAACTGGCATGCATCAGAATCACCTGGAGGACTTGTTAAAACACAGAATTCCCCCAGTCACATCCCAGTTCCGAGTCATTAGTTCAGTGGTGAGGCCCAAGGATTTGTGTTTCTAACAAGTTCCCACAATGCTGATGATGTTGGTCCCGGAACCACACTTAGAACCACTGTTTTAAAATACAATTAAGAGATAAGTCAAAATGGATTTTCAATGGTAAATCTAAAAGCTTTCTACAAGTAAGAGAAAATCTGTTTTCATGCTCCCCTTGCTGAGTTGACATTGTTCCTTTCTACCCAAGATAAAGAGGAGTCCTTGAAGTAGCTTCAGCTACTACACCATGCAAGGTTCCAAATGGGTGAAATGTGGGTTCTTTAGGAAGCACTTATTGAGAGCAGAGGACATCAGTTGGTACTGAATGTGCTACACTATTCCAAAGAAGCAAAACACCATCGCAGCCGGGCGTGGTGATTCACGCCTGTAATCCCACCACTTTGGTAGGCCGAGGCGGGCTGATCACTTGAGATCAGGAGTATGAGATCAACCTGACTAACATGGTGAAACCATTTCTTCAATAAAAATACAAAAATTAGCTGGGTGTAGTTGTGTGTGCCTGTAGTCCCAGCTACTCAGGAGGCTGAGGCAGGAGAATCACTTGAACCCGGGAGGCGGAAGTTGCAGTGAGCCAAGAGATCGCGCCACGGCACTCCATCCTGGCCAACAGAGGGAGACTCCGTGTCAAAAACAACAACAAAAACAAACAAAACCATAGCAGCTGCTCTGTGCCCCCCAAAGCTTTATTCAATTCAATTCAACAAATATTTTAATTGTCTAATAGGAGCCCATCACTGTGGTAGAAGCTAAGGATGCAATGGTAAGCATGTTAATCAGGTGGAGGGCACATTAAACAATCACAAAAATAACCTGTAATGGGGGTTATAAGTGCTGTGAAGGAGAAACATACCATTCCATAATAGTATATCTTTGTGACCTCTACTGATCTAGGGGGTGACCAGAGAAGGCTTCCCTGAGGAAGGGACAAAATTACTATATAATCTGACTGCTTAATATCAGCATGACATAGGTGAGAAAACAAAAAGCATGGTTCACCCTCTAGAACCTTTACAAGAACTTTTGGCTGCTGCTTTTCCCTCTGTCTCTATTGTCTGTTCTGTTAAGGTCATGTTATTAGAAAAGACAAAGTTAGTTCTATCACAGCCCAGGCTCCAGACCCATATTTGATGCTCTAAAAGTATGATTACTGTTTGCAATGTTTTTCAGACCAAGAGGATAAGTAACTTACCTTTTTCCATCAGTGCCTGCCTCCCTTCTGTGAGCTTAAAAAAGTGATAACAACAAGAACATTTTAAGCTAAAACATACTAGAGATTTTCTAAAATTGTAAGATTAACACAGAAATATTTCAGATATATTGTAACATTAGACCCTAGCATTAACCTTCCAAAATACTTATTTGAAGCTTATTTCTCTCACGGTTTAACTATGAAATATAATTGATAGGTATGTATTATCATTATTATACTTAGTTAATTTAAGCCAATAAGATGTTAAAATGCTTTGTGTTTTCTTAGGATCCCCAGAGTGGTTACCAAGATGATTTAAAATGCAAGTTAATTTTAGATAAAGCCATTCAGTACTGTGGAGTTTTTTCCTAAAAATATAAATCCAGACCTCTGGATATATAATTTACAGTCAAACTTACTTAATTGAAACATACTCATAATTGTGGTAATAATATTCAGTTGATTGTTACTACGATTAATTGTAAAATAAAAAAAAGAGGAAATAAAAAGCATCTCTTGACAATTTGGGAGGCAGAGGATGAGAGAGGCAAAATAATGCTCCCCCAAAAATGTCTACCTCCTAATCCCCAGAACCGAAACTGTGAAGGTAGCAGGTTACAAGGCAAAGGAGAATTAAGGTTGTAGATACAATTAAGGATGCTAATCAGCTGAAGTAGCAAGACTATCTAACTGAGCTCAATGTAATCACAAGGATCCTTTTTCATTTTCTTTTTTTTTTTTTTTTTTTTTTTTCGTTGGAGCCTTACTCTGTTGCCCAGTCTGGAGTGCAGTGGCACAATCTTGGCTCACTGCAACCTCCGCCTCCCAGGTTCAAGCAATTCTCCTGCCTCAGCCTCCTGAGTAGCTGGGGATTACAGGCGTCCACACGCCCAGCTAATTTTTGTATTTTTAGTAGAGACGAGGTCTCACCATGTTGGCCAGGCTGGGCCACAGGGTCCTTTAAAGTGGAAGAGGGAGAGACAGAAGGGCTTGGCCCAATGTTTCTGGCTTTGAAAGAAGGCAGCCATGAACCAAGGAAAGGGGGTGGCCTCTAGAACCTGGAACAGGAAAGGAAATGGTTTCTCCTGTAGAGCCTCCAGAAGAAATACGGCCCTGTTGACACCTTGATTTTAATTTATTGAGACTTGTCAGACTTCTGACTGATCCAACTGTAAGATAATAAATTTGTATTGCGCTAGTTTTTGGTAATTTGTTACAGTAGTGATAGGAAACTAATACAGAACATAAACATGAGAGAGAAAGAGAGAGAGAGAGAATATGTGCGGTTGGGGCAAAGGTCACAGTGGGAAGAAAGCAGCAGAAGATACAACTAGAGGCTGAGGTAAAGGGCAGGTTTTGAGGAGTCTTCTATTCCACATATTTAGCTTCAGCCTGTTGGGCCACAGGAAATAACAGAGAACCAGGGTCATGACAGAAAGACCTGATCTGAGAGATGTTCTCAGGAAAGACTGAGGCGCTCGATGACTGATTGAATAGGGGGAATAAAAGACTGAGGGACTCATAAATGACTCCTACATTGGCCTCTGGATGACTGAAGAAATAGTCTGTAGAAAGAAACGGGGAAGGAGAAAGGGGTATTATTTGTAGAACTGTTATTTGAAAAGAATTTAGAGGTTATCACTCCAGTAAAAACCAGAGCCAGAACTAAAAGCCAGTCTCCGCACCCTGCTGTGCCTAGCCCAGGGCTCATAACCTTCTCACTTCCTGCCAGTGGTATCCAGTTGGAGTTGGTAGGTCCAAGACATGAAAATGTTTCATGAGTGGGATATAAAATTGAGTAAAGGGAATGTCTTTTTGGTGTACAGGGAGTGGCTCATACAATGCTGGAAACTATTTCAAATTGGAAATCATCTTAGCCAATGGATTTGTTTTCCACATTTGAGAAGTTTAAAAATGAATGTTCTCCTACATCTTGGGATAATAGAAGGCAGACATCATAACATCCTAGGGTAACATTATACCATTTTATTAGCTGAGTGTCAACACTTTTCTTGATGGTATTGTTGACCTGAAAAGTGACTATCAAGCTGACACTGGATTCCTAAGATTGGGTTGATGATAATAGCTACTTATTTATTTATTTGTTTAAGACAGGGTCTCACTCTATCACCCAGGCTGGAGTGCAGTGGTGCAATCACAGCTCACTGCAGCCTCGACTTCCTGGGCTCAAGCGAGCCTTCCACCTCAGTCTCCCAAGTAGCTGGGACTACAGGTACAAGCCTCCATGCCTGGCTAGTTTAAAAATATATATATTTTTGTAGAGACAGGGTCTCCCTATGTTGCCCAGGCTGTTCTCAAACTCCTGGCTTCAAGGGATCCTCCCACCTCAGTCTCTCAAAGTGCTAGGATTACAGGTGTAAGCCACCATGCCCAGTGCACAATAGTATTTTTTAGTTTGTGTAGCATTTGTGATAGGCCAAGAATTTTTCTCATACATTACTTTGAATCCATGGGAAGGAGGTTCAGAGCTACAGAGTTAATTTTCACATTGGCAGAGAATCCCTTTGGGAGAATGTGCCAGCCTTGTACAAGATTAACAAATTAGTTTCAACATAGATGATTACACACTGCTTTCTAAAATATATATGTGTGTGTGTGTGTGTGTGTGTACATATATATGTATATATACCTATACATATGTAATTAAGGCAAAATTCCAATTGATTAAAAGTAAGTGAAAAAAAAGTTATATATGACTAGGCAAATTCAGCCATGACTGCCTCTGGGTATTATATTTGATTCCCAGGATTTTCTTTGTGCAGTAGTTTCCTAGTCTGTCCCTAAGGACATCTGTTGATGGATTGGTTTCCTCATATGCATGGACTGCAAGGCATTAATATAGGGCATATTATACATGGCAAGTTGTTTGCCTTTGGGGCCAGTAGGCAATAACATTTGGAAAGCTGGAAGTCTGGGGAGATGAAGGAATGATGCCAAAGTTAACAGGCTGTGCCTGAATACATTTGACCACTATATGAGGGGGCTCACAAGGCCTCCTTTTGACTGTCTTTTGTTTTCTACAGCCTGGATACTGGGAAAAAACACAAGGGTAAGCTATTAGACTGTTTTCTTCCTAATTTTATTCCAAACTTCAGTTTCTTTGCAGGAAAAGAAAAACTCGAAAAACATTTTGTTTTTCTCCTACACTCTAGCACTTGGGTGCCTAACCCATGACCGTTTCACGTATCCCATTTTTATAGATGATCTCTGTCCTCAGCCCATAACAATATTTTTTCACCACTAAGGGAACGGATTTTAAAACAGCATTTAATAAATAAAATTCACTTGAGTACTCCACCCAGAGTATTTTTTAATGTTCAGATCCAGAGTCCTCAAATAAACCAGAAGAACAAAATTCCCTTTAGTCCAACAAAAAAAGTTATAGTATGTAATACTTCTCTAAAACTAAAACTGTTTTCTTTCCATGGGGCTGCAAGAATGACCTTTTCCTAAGAAGAATCACAAATTATGGTGCCAAAACTTTTTACTGTTCTTAATTCATCTCATCTTTAAATAGTATATCTTCATCCTCATTGCTGACATAGAAAAAATTTTCCAAATATGTCAAAATTTCATCCAAGCAGCAGTTCTGATGTTTTTCATTTTTTAATTTTTAAAATATTTTAAACAGTTCATCATGTAAGCTCTGGTGTTTGAAAACTCAAAAGAGAAATGTCCTCGGAGAATATAGTATATTTCTGAAGAGAGCTGACAGAAGAGGGAACCCTTAGCTAGAAACTATATAGCACAGAAGTTAAACTTGGGATTTGGAATCAGAATGATCTCGACATGAGCCACCATGCGGGGCTGATTTTAAAACAGGGTATTTTTGAACTGAGATACACTTGACATAAAATTTACCATTTAAAAGTGTACACTGGGCAGGCATGGTGGCTCACACCTGTAATCCCAGAACTTTGGGAGTCTGAAGCAGGAGGATCGCTTGCAGCCAGGAGTTCAAGACCAGCCTGGGCAACATAGGGAGACCCTGTCTCTACAAAACAATTTAAAAATTAGCAGGGCACAATGGTGTATGCATATGATCCCAGCTACTTGGGAGGTTGAGGTGGGAGAATCACCAGAGCCTGGGGCTGGCAGGGTTGGGGGTGGGAGTGGATCAAAACTGCAGGGAGCTGTGATTGTACCACTACACTCCAGCCTGGGTGACAGAGTGAGACCCTGTCTCAAAACATAAAAAAGTAAAAGGTATACACTTCCGTGTTTTTTAGTACATTCACAATGCTGTGCAATCATTACCACTGTCTAATTCCAGAACATTTCCATCATCCCTACCTCTTAGCAATTAGTCCTATTTTCCCCTCCTTCCCCTCGAAACCACTTACCTATTTTCTGTCTTTAATAGATGTGCCTATTCTGGATGTTTGACATAAATAGAATTATATATTATGTGGTCTTTTATGTCTGACTTCTTCCACTTAGTATACTGTTTTCAAGGTTCATCTTTGTCATAGCATATAACAGTATATATATATATATATTCCATTTTATGACTGATAATATTCCATTGTGTAGATAAATGTGGTATATCTTTTTATCCATGGAGGGAGTTTGGGTTGTTTCCAGTTTCCAGTATTTGGCTATTATGAATAATCTTGCTATGAACATTAGTGTACAAGAATTTGTGTGAAAAATGTGTTTTTAGTTATTTAGAATATATAGGAGTAAACTGCCGGATCACGTGGTAATTTTATGTTTAACTTTTTGAGGAACACAATGATCATTTAAAAGTATAAATCTGTCCATGTCACTCTCCAGTGGCTTCCCAATGCCTTGAGAAAGAAATCTAGAATCTTAGCATACCCTTTCATGATCCAATCTTATCTTCTATCGTTCTCTTTGTTCACCAAGCTCCAGACACACTAACCTGCCCCTTCCTTCTCAAAAATGCCAGTTCCCTTGGTGTTGGGAAAACTGGATATCTACATGCAAAAGAATGAAGTTGGACCCTTACCCTACACCATATACAAAAACTAAAAATGGATAACACTGTCAAACTTCTAGAGGAAAACTTAGGGGGAAAGCTTCAAAACATTAGATTTGGTAGTAACTTTTTGGCTATGACACCAAAAGCATAGGTAACAAAAGCAAAAATAGACAAATGGGACTACATTAAACTTAAAATCTCCTGTGCATCAAAGGAAACAATCAGAGAGTGAAAAGGCAACCTATGTGATGCAAGAAAATACTTACAAATCATATATCTGATAAGTTGTTAATATCTAGACTACACAAACACAAGCAACAACAATAGCAGCAAATTTTTTAAAAGGGCAAAGGACTTGAAATTTCTCCAAAGAAGATATACACATGGCCAACGGCATGTGAGAAGGTGTTCAACATCACTAATCATTAAAGAAATGCAAATTTTAAAAAAACAGTTAGCTAGCATCTCACACCCATTAGGATGGCAAAACAAGCAAACAAACAAAAAAGAAAACAGGAAACAAGTATTGAGGACGTGGAAAAACTGGAACCCTGTGAACTATTGGTAGGAATATAAAACAGTGCAGTCACTGTGGAAAACAGTATGGAAGTTCCTCAAAATGTAAAAAGAAAATTACCACATGATCTGGCAAACCCACCACTGGGTATATATTCAAAATAATTTCAGGCAGACTCTTGAATAGATATTCGCATATCCATGTTCACTGCAGCATTATTCACAATAGCCAAGAGTTGGAAGCAACCCAAATGTCCATGGATAGATGAATGGATAAACAATGTGGTGTACGCATGTTCTCACTCATAGGTGGGAACTGAACAATGAGATCACTGAGACTTGGGAAGGGGAACATCACACACCGGGGCCTATCATGGGGGGGGGGAGGGGGGAGGGATTGCATTGGGAGTTATACCTGATGTAAATGATGAGTTGATGGGTGCTGACGAGTTGATGGGTGCAGCACACCAACATGGCACAAGTATACATATGTAACAAACCTGCATGTTATGCACATGTACCCTAGAACTTAAAGTATAATAATAATAAAAACAAAACAAAACAATGTGGTGTATACATGCAGTGGAATATTATTCTGCTTGAAAAAGAGAGAAATCCTGTCACATGATACAATATGGATAAACCTTGAGAACATTATGCTAAGTGACATAAACCAGTCACAGAAAAGATAAATACTGAATGATTCCACTTACATGAAGTATCTAATGTAGTCAAATGATAGAAGCAGAAAGTAGAATTGTAGTTGCCAAGGGCTCGGGGACCAGGAATGAGGAGTTGTTTTTCAATGGTATAGATTTCAGTATTGTAAGATGAGGACGTTCTAGACATCCATTGCACAACAATGTGAATGTAGTTAACACCACTGAACTGTACACTTAAAAATGGTTAAGATGGTAAATTGGGTTTTGTTTTGTTTTGTTTTGTTTGAGATGGAGTCTCAATCTGTTGCCCAGGCTGGAGTGCAGTGGTGCAATCTTGGCTCACCGAAACCTCCACCTCCTGGGTTCAAGAGATTCTTGTGCTTCGGCCTCCCAAGTAGCTGGGATTACAGGGGTGTGCCACCACGCCCAGCTAATTTTTTGTATTGTTTTGCTAGAGACGGGGTTTTACCATGTTGGCCAGGCTGGTCTCGAACTCCTGGCCTCAAGTGATCATCTCTCCTCTGCCTCCCAAAGTGCTGGGATTACAGGTGTGTACCACTGTGCCTGGCTTAAGATGGTAAATTGTTTGTGATGTTTTTTACCACACTTTTAAAAAAATACTTTTTTAGAATGCCAAAATCTTTCCTGCCTAACAGCCTTGGCTCTTGCTGTCCTTTCTGCCTGGGACACTCTTGCTTTTTGCATGATTGGTTTCTTTTCATACTTCTACTTTCAGCGTAAATGTTACTTCCTCAGAGATACCTCCCTTCACAATCCTATTCCTTTAAATATGTCCCCCATGAGTCTCAGTCTCAACAGCTTGTTTATTCTTTTTAAAAGACTTATCACAATTTGTAATTAGATAATTTATATATTTTTGTCTATCTTTCCTACTAGAATATAAAGTCTATTAGGACGGCAACTATGTCTGTATTTTATTCTTTATTATTATTATTATTATTGAAATAGGCTCTCACTCTATCAGCCAGGCTGGAGTGCAGTGGTGTGGTCTCAGTTCACTTGTAACCTTGACCTCCCAGGCTCTGGTGATCCTTCTACTGCAGCCTGCTGAGTAGCCAGGACTACAGACGCTTGCCACCATGCCTGGCTGATTTTTGTGTTTTTAGGGAATTTTTTTTTTTTTTTTTTGGAAAGATGGGGTTTCACCATGTTGCCCACGCTGGTCTTGAACTCTTGGGCTCAAGCGATCTGCCCACCTCAGCCTCTCAAAGCGCTAGGATTACAGGTGTGAGCCATCGTGACTGGCCTATGTCTGAATTTCAAACCACACACCTATCTTAGTAATGGATACACAATAGATAACTAATATGTTTTTCTTTCTGAATGAACAAATGAGTCTATGTAAACTGGGAAGAATAACTTCTACCTCATGGAGTTGTTGTGACAGTCAGGTGCGGTTACATGTATAACTCAGGGCCTGCCTCATGGTAAAAACTCAACCATTTTTTTCATGGAAGGATATGTTGATTGTACCAGATGATTTTTGATTGTCAGTCCAACTCCAAGGTTCTCAATGGTACAAGGGTACTGGGCAAGGCAGGGCTATATGCAGACTAGCAAGCAGAACACCTGCATTCTAGTCAGGAAGTGCAACCCTGCCAACAAGTAAGATCTTTCATGCCTGGGCCCTGCAGGTGAGGAAGTCATTGTTCTTTGCTCAGAACCTCCCAGTATTCTCAAAGTTGTCCACACCTTGTGGAAAAGGATGAAATACTTAAAGTAGAAGTTCCAAACCTAGGGAGGTTTGAGGAACCATGGAGAGAATTCAGAAGGTCTGTGAACTTGGATGGGGAACAAATGACATCTTTTATTTCCATTGACCTCTAAAGGAAAGTCAGCATTTCTTTTATTATAAATGTTGCCATCCTCAAAAAAATCAAAACCCTCAGTAGTACTAGCTATACCTGCGATTTTGTTACCAAATCACTAAGATTGTCCTACATTACAATCATAACTGTCTTGAAATAGTTTATGCTCATCATTAATTCAAAATTATGACAAAAATTAGGCCTGCCATTAGATTTTGTTATTTAATAAGTTAAAAAGCATAGATATTAATATTTCACAAATTTTACCTTTAAAATGTGTGATAACATTATTTCAATATCATGGGGTTACTCTGTAATTCTGTGTATTTTATTTTGATATATCTGGAAACATTCTAAGTGGTCCATTAACTTCACCAGATTGCCAAAAGGGTTCTTGGTACATTTATGTGTTAATTATGCACAGAGCCTGTTATGAGAAAAACTTGGGACTATAAGTCCCGCCACCCTGCTCCCCATTCAAATTAGGAGGGTGCCGAGAGAACAAAGAATGACTCAGACGTCCAGCTCGACAAGTAGATGAGTTTATTAGGACTTACATGCAGGGCACTCCTGGATGGCCGCAGGAGAGCTCTAGAGATTCGCAACTACCACCTGTCTTTAAGCTCCTTCTAAGCTAATTTTCTGGCTCTTTGCCTACTGCATTTGAGCAATGAAACTTTTTCTTGGTAAGTTCTCAGGGACACCTGCTTCTTGACTGGGCACCATAGCCGTGGCTCACCACCCAGGCTTCAGGGTTCAGACAGTAGACATACACCTTTAAATAACCTGAGGACCTGGCTGGGCATGGTGTAATCCTAACACTTTGGGAGGCTGAGGCAGGCAGATCACTTGAGATCAGGAGTTTGAGACCAGCCAGGCCAACATAGTGAAACCCCATCTCTACTTAAAATACAAAAATTAGCTGGGTGTGATAGTTCATGCCTGTAGTCCCAGCTACTTGAGAGACTGAGGAAACAGAATCATTTGAACCTGGAAGGCAGAGATTGCAGTGAGCCAAGATCATGACACTGCACTCCAGCCTGGGCAACATAACAAGACTCCATCTCACAACAACAACAACAAAATATCTGAGGACCCATCACATTACACAATTCCTCTCACACAATAGAGGTTCCATGAATGATTCTTCATGATCATAAGACATTACATTCTCATACTGTGGGTTCTACTTTGACTCTGTAATCATGTAAAGAATAAATTAGAAAGGCCAGTTTGGTTCTTAGGGATAATTTGACTATTTATTTTTTTAATCTTGTTAGCAAAAGACTTACTGTTTCACTTTAATTTTTCATCATGTGAAAAAAATCTGAAATGTATCTATTTAAGGTTATTTTGCTGACACCATTCCATTCCTTCTAAATAACTGCTTATATACCAATTGTGACTACAGCACCTCAGGCAAGGAACTATAATGGAGCCCTTGTGATTTGTGATGTCATTTTAATTCAGTGAAGTATAACTATGACTCCAAGACCAACTTTCCATGGATTTTGTCTTAATGTTTCAAATGAATTTCAGCAGAGGATGTAGAATCTCCTTGCTTATAAAAGAGTAAAAATTGAAAAAATAAAAACATTCTCAACTCTAATAAAGGGAAACTACAATGCCAAATACTCAAACTAATGCTGAATTATTTTATACTCATATTTTATATTCAGTATTTAATACGGAAGAAATATCCAAACTTATTAGGCATGCTAAAAGACAGAGTCATATGATCAAAAGCCAAGAAAAAACAGACAATAGAAAGTAACCCATAGGTAATCCGTGTATTAGATTAGCAAACAAGGACTCACTGAAATGTTCAAGAAAATAGACAAAAAGATATAGAAATTCACCAGAGAATTATAATCTATTTTTCAATGTAAATTATGGAACCAAAAAATTTGCAATAACTAAAATTAAGAGAAGCCAGGAAAATCAAGGGCATATGGCAACAGCAACCACAGAGCAGATGGAGAAATGTCGCTATGCACATGGATGCTGACGCTGACTCCAGCTGACTCTGGAGCCCTGTGTCAGGCCGGAACCCTGAAATCTAACGCAGACTCCAAATACTTGTGCACCCATTTTAAAAAATAAAATTTCAAAAATGTAAACTCTGACATTTATATTCAAGAGTATCCTCCTAATACTACATTGCAGTTAATAGGTACCAAAACATAAACGTTCTCTGTCAAAAGCAATTCTTCAAGAAGCACATGCCTGTAGTCCCAGCTGCTCAGGAGGCTGAGATGGGAGGATGCCTTGAACCCAGGGGTCCGAGGCTACAGTGAGCCATGATCACAACACTGCACTCCAACCTAGGTGATAGAGTAAGATCCAGTCTCCCCGTGCCCCCCCAACCCAAAATTGTCAAAATGATTCTAAACCCAAGTACATTTTAAAATTTTCTATCATGACATTTTAAAAATAGTTGGACAATTAACTATTGCTCTATTTATAAAGGATTAGGGAAAAAATGGTGGCACAGCAATTGCCAAAATGCTTTCTTTAAAATTACTGCGTAAGGGTGGCTGATACAGTTTGGCTCTGTGTCCCTTCCAAATCCCATGTTGAAATGTAATTCCCAGTGCTGGGGGAGGGACCTGGTGGGAGGTGACTGGATCTTAAGAGCAGATTTTCCCCTTGGTGTTCTCATGGCAGTGGGTGTGATAGTTCATGCCTGTAGTCCCAGCTACTTGAGAGACTGAGGAAACAGAATCATTTGAACCTGGAAGGCAGAGATCACTGCAAGCTCCGCCTCCCGGGTTTACGCCATTCTCCTGC
The DNA here is from genome assembly GCF_002776525.5 of Piliocolobus tephrosceles. Lineage (NCBI taxonomy): Eukaryota > Metazoa > Chordata > Mammalia > Primates > Cercopithecidae > Piliocolobus > Piliocolobus tephrosceles. The sequence continues at coordinate 28,407,876 of NC_045434.1, read as the reverse complement.
CTCAGCCTCCGGAGTAGCTGGGATTACAGGCGCCCGCCACCTCGCCTGGCTACTTTTTTTTGTATTCTCACAGGATCCAAGGGTTTAAAAGTGTGTGGCATTCCCCACTTCATTCTTTTCCTCCTGAAGACATGCTTGCTTTCCCTTTGCCCTTCTGCCATGATTGTAAATTTCCTGAGACCTTCTGGCCGTGCTTTCTGTACAGCCTGTGGAACCATGAGCCAATTAAACCTCTTTTCTTTATAAATTACTCAGTCTCAGGTAGTTCTTTACAGCAATGTGAGAACAGACTAACACAGTGGCTATCCCTGGGGCTGCGGCCAGATTTTCTACAGTTAATTTTATAATCCATATTTCAGACTTGGACCTGCCTAACATTAAAGCATACATTATAACCAACATTATGAATTCAGAGTCACAGAAAAGATGCTAGGGAGTTTTTTGGTTAAATAATTCCCTTTAAAAGCGGGGAGGGGTTGGTCTTATACAAAATAACAACAAACCCAGAACCAGAAGGGAAACTGCTTTATTATTATTATTTTTTTCTTTCTTTCTTTTCACATGTTTGCGGCAGGAAAACAAGGCAGCTCAGCTCATGGCAGTCCTGATGATGATCCCTGAGGGCTGACCTTGGTCTCCAGCCTTGGCTGAGAGGAAAAGGGGTAGCTTATTATTAATGATCAAAAATAGACATGTGATCTACCTCAGCATAGGGAAACTTGGATAGGTGACTTGGCAAACCATGGATGATATTTAGAAAGCTATTGTTTGGTTAACTTTTAAAAATAATCATTTTGCTTATTTATACTTTATGAGTAAAATACAAAGAGAAACTGTCTCCTGGAAATCAATCATGACATTAAAATGCAACTTCAAGTGTACTGATGAGATAGAATAATTGCATGAAACTCCAAGAGATATTTAGACAATGATATTGACTGATAAGGTTGAAAGTAATCAAACATCCTCTCCTTTCATTTCATTTCTCCATTTTATTTTTGTCACAAATTTTCATTGCTCGTATTCTTTTTTTTTTTTTTTTGAGACGGAGTCTGGCTCTGTCCCCGGGCTGGAGTGCAGTGGCCGGATCTCAGCTCACTGCAAGCTCCGCCTCCCGGGTTTACGCCATTCTCCTGCCTCAGCCTCCGGAGTAGCTGGGATTACAGGCGCCCGCCACCTCGCCTGGCTACTTTTTTTTGTATTTTTTAGTAGAGATGGGGTTTCACAGTGTTAGCCAGGATGGTCTCAATCTCCTGACCTCGTGATCCGCCCGTCTCGGCCTCCCAAAGTGCTGGGATTACAGGCTTGAGCCACCGCGCCCGGCCCACATTGCTCATATTCTTATTTCCCCTTCTATTGTCTTAAAATCAATGTCAACAGGCTAAACTCTTGCTAACCAATCTGTAATAATAAACAGCCCAGAAAAGAGAAGCAAATCTATAAAAATGAGGAAATTAAATATTCTCTTCTCTATAAGGCAACCAAAAGAGTATGCAAATATTATTTTACTAAGAGCTTATGATGTTCTTGAAAGAAAATAAGGAGGCAGAGATTATTTCCCCTGTTTTGCTGCCTAGGAAATGAAGCCAGTATTGAAAAGGTGACTTGGTAAAGGTCATTAAGCAAGCAAAGTGCTTCTGAGATTCCCATGCCCTGGGAAAGCTGAAACACTCTCTTGCTTTCACTTTCCTTGTTTTCTTTTTTTCTCTTGTCTTTTCCTCTCATTCAAAAGAAAACTTTAAAAAATTAGAATCAATTCAACAATATTTAGTGTGTGTTTGTTCTACACAAAGTGTCATGCAGGACAAAGTATCATGCAGGACAGTCCTTGATTTAAAGGAGTAGTTAAAAATCACTGTTCTAGCCTGAATCTTCACAGCTGCTCAGCCACTCATTTGTTTACCATTTACCATGCATATTTTTCTGCTAAGATAACTGTTCCAAAACTCCTTTTTCTTAAAGCTCCCAACTTCAGCCCTGCTCCTTTGACTCTTGACTTTGCTGGCCTTTTTTTTTTTTTTTTCTTTTTTTTTTTTTTTAGATGAAGTCTTACTCTGTCTCTCAGGCTGGAGTGCAATGGTGCAATCTCACTCAGCTCACTGCAACCTCTGCCTCCCGGGTTCAAGCGATTCTCCTGCCTCAGTCTCCCGAGTAGTTTGGATTACAGGCACCTGCCACCATGCCCAGCTAATTTTGTATTGTTAGTAGAGTCAGGGTTTTGCCATGTTGGCCAGGCTGATCTGGAACTCCTGACTTCAGTTGATACACACTCCTCAGCTTCCCAAAGTGCTGGGATTACAGGCATGAGCCACCATGCCCGGCCATGTTTATCATTTCTTTCTGGTGAGAACATTCAAAATCCTCTCTTCTAGCTTTTTTGAAATATACAATATTGTTAACCATTGTCACCCTACTGTGACTAGAACACCAGAACTTCTTCTAACAGTCGCTTTGTACTTTTTGACCAATTGCTTCCTATGCCCCCGTTCCCTTTCCCCTCCACAGCCTCTGGTAACAACTATTCTATTCTCTACTTCTGTGGGATAAACTTTTTTAGATTCCATACATGATTGAAATCATGTTTGTCTTTCTGTGTCTTGCTTATTCTACTTAGCATAGTGTCCTCCAGGTTCATCCATGTTGTCACCATTCCACTACTGGGTATGTATCCAAATGAAATGAAATCAGTATGTGGAAGAGACATCTGTGCTCCCATGTTTATTGCAGCATTATTCACAACAGCATATAGAAGCAGCCTAAGTGTCCATCGACAGATGAGTGCATAAAGAAAATGTGGTGCTTATATACAAAGAAATACTACTCAGCCTGTGAGGAGAAGAGCTCCAGATCCTTCAGAATCCTCCTGAGGGGGCACCATGGCAGCTTCAAGAGGACCTGGGCACCATCCCGGGGAAGAAACAGCTTCTGTCTGTGGGCACAGCTGCTGAGGAGGAAACTTTGGTGTGGATTCTCTGGGGCATTTTTCCTACCTCATCCATACATGTTGCTGTAATGACACGATTTCATGAATTTTTAAAGCTGAAGAGCATTCCATTGTGTATATATATTGCATTTTCTTTATCCCTTCCTCTCTTCATGGACAGAATCTTGCCTCAGGAATATGAGAATGTTGTGGAGTCCTGATAAGTAAGCGACAATAAAGAAGGGGCCTCAGGTGGGGAACAATGAACAACTGTTCTGAGAGATGACCTTTGCATGCAGCCCCCTCTAGCACAACCCTATAAAACTTCCCTCCAGCCCCTGCCTTTTTGCAGGCAGCCCCTTCTCTGCTGTGCTGCCCGTTGCAATCTTGCAATGTATTTTCATATTTTCTCTAATAAATCTGCCTTTCTTTACCTACAACTATCTTGGTAAATTCCTTTACCACCTGCAACACCAGCCTGGCCCAAGATAGTCACATCCACGATGTTTTGGTGGCCCGTACAGGAACTGTTCGGGGACCTCTTCCCCTACTCTCCCTTTCCTGTCCTCCAACTCCAACCTCTTGGTGACAGCATCCAAGCACAGAGACAGCTGAAGGTCCCCAGCCGGGGCCACTCCTCAGCAGACCAGAAGGTCCCTGTGAAAAGACATCTGACCACCACTGCCTGATTAGGTGAGAGTTCAGAGTTTGCTTTCCTTTCCTGTCTTCCAGCAGACGAACTCTAGCATCCCTCTGGCAATTGATCGCAACTGGCCAGGCCCACACCTTGGTGTACCCTGAAGGCCCGAGGGTCAACAACTTTGGCTGCCTTGCCCAGAAGGGAGGAAGACCCTCTCCTATCCTTTCTGGTTAAGAGTCCCCAATCCCTTTGTGTGGCACAATTGGCACACATGTTTTGGGGAAACATTTCCCTCTTTCTCACTCTAAATTCTCCCACGAAGACAGCCAGACATCCTGCTCTGGATGTTCCCAAATCAGGTGACCTCAGAGCAGTGAGTGTCCCCATTCCTGTCCCTTCTCCAGGGCTGGCAGCACTCAGTCTCTCTCTTTACCCTTTTTCCTCATACCTGGGCTGATCACCCAACTTAAGGCACGAGCACTGAAAGGTCCGTTCTAATGGGGGTGGGACGCCCCTTTAGAAAGTGCACTTGTATCCCTTTGTGATGTGAGCAGAACCCTTTTCCTCAGCAGGATGCCCCTAAAGAAGTTGTGGTTCGTGTCCCCAGCAGACATTACCCCCCAGCAGCTCATCATTTTCTAGTCCCAACATGGGACAAACCCCATCTATTTCTTCAGACTCACCTCTGGGCTACATCCTAAAACATTAAGACAAATGTAACTCTCGGACTCTCAAAATGAAACATCTAATTTTCTTTTTTTTTTTTCAGTTTCATCTTTTTAATAAGCTCTGTGAAGGACATCCTAAGCACTATATGAGACAACATTTTTTTCTTCTGGTATTATAAAAAAGACATTTGCAAACATTTTAAAGCAACTCTTCTATATAGTCAGTTTGGTGATCTGAATTAAAGAAAATCCCTAGATAATCATGTTCTTGATGCAGATTTCTTATAGGTACATTTGGAAATTGCTTCCTAACCACAATAAATACTGTGTACAGGTTTTTAAAATGTCCCTGGATACACATTAATTTTCAAAAACCAGTCTGGTCAAATGCCAGGACCAGACCAGTTATTGCTAGATCCAATAATCCAGAGAGCTCAAACTAAAAAATTGGTAAAAAGAAAAATACTCAGACCCTGCAAATGTTTCATAATTTGGCTTCAAATAGGAGGAAAAAATTTAAACAAAGATGGAGCTGTCTAAAACGTCTTTAACTAGCTATCTTGGGAGCTCAATTTAAAAACAAGAGGTTAGCCGGGCGCGGTGGCTCAAGCCTGTAATCCCAGCACTTTGGGAGGCTGAGACGGGCGGATCACGAGGTCAGGAGATCGAGACCATCCTGGCTAACATGGTGAAACCCCGTCTCTACTAAAAACTACAAAAAACTAGCCGGGCGAGGTGGCGGCGCCTGTAGTCCCAGCTACCCGGGAGGCTGAGGCAGGAGAATGGCGTGAACCTGGGAGGCGGAGCTTGCAGTGAGCTGAGATCCGGCCACAGCACTCCAGCCTGGGTGACAGAGCGAGACTCCGTCTCAAAAAAAATAAAAATAAAAAAAATAAAAATAAAAACAAGAGGTTGATATACTATAAAATAAAATGTTTCCATGCAGCTCCAAAAACCTTTATAAATACAGCCTTTTGGAAGGATGATCCTGGATCAGAAGAGCTATTCCTTGTGTACATTATGTGCACATGTCTCATTTCAGTTGTCATAATTGCCTCTGTAATTTCCTTCTGAGTAGCAGTCCTAACCACCCTGGTTTCTGACATTATAGTGTCTGGACTGTCCATATCCATATCTCTATCCTTCAGGTCAACTGTCATACCTGCCACTCCCATAGTCCTGGTTCCCACCACGTCTAGAGTAGCTGCGACCACGCCCATGGGCCCCAAAAGCACCTCCTCTGGTTCCCCAGCAGACTTGCCTGCACGATCTATGCGGATCTGGTGACCATCCAGGGACTCTCCGTTCATGGCTCTCATGGCATCTGAGGCATGCTCTGGGTTGGTGATAGTGATGAAACCAAAACCCTGGACCGCTGAGTCTCCTTGGCAACCACCACCACAGAGATAGGCCCGAAGGTGCTGAAGTGGTCTTCCAGCACCTGCTCGTCAGTGTTAAACTTGAACCCTCCCGCGAAGAGCTTTCCTTCTTCAGCGGACATGGCAGCCAGTTCAAGTCTTGGAAATTAAAACTTAAAAAAGTCGAACAGACAGTGAGCTCAGAGGTGCAGAGAAAACAGGGCACATCTAATTTTCTTGTGTAATACATTAATAGCATGGCCCCTATGCAGGAAATTTTCAAATTAGCCTCCTCAGTCTTTTATAACTGAGAGCAGAATAAAAAGGACAGAGCTAAGGGGAAAGAAAAACACAGAAAACACAAGGACAAAAGGCAGGCTCAACTGCTGGCTGCTTTATGAGCCCTCAGCCCTGTCTAGGTTGCCCTCAGAATATCCTCCAGGTAACTGCCATCAGCGTAGAAAGCCAGGCCACTGAAAGGCAACCTGTCCCAATGGGACAAATGGGGAAAAGCCTTACACAGTTTGCTCCCTCAGCCACAAGCTTGGCCATGGAAATGGGACTGCTCGAAGGGCCCCCAGGACAGAATCCCATCAGACATCCCGATGGCCTTCTGCTGGGGTGGGGGGTCTCTGCTCCAGCTTGCTTCCAAATCAAACATCATTACCAACAAAACAAAGCCAAGGGCAACTCCGCAGGCAGCAAGTAAAATTATAAATTTCCCTTTTGAGTTCAAAAGCTGTCTGTCATGGAGGCGCCTCCCCTACCCCTTTTTGGAAATAATCTTTTGCTTATACGGTAAAAACCTAGAAAATTACTATCTGGATGTTAACAGCCTTTTAGATTGGGTCACTACTGGAACTGGGTAGACCGATAAAAGAGAAAGGTTAAATTGAAAGAAGGATGCATAATAACATGGCTAGTCTTAGAAAATTATCTTCAGCAGTTAAAATCCTTTGCAAGCTTGAAAATGCTTTAAACTCCTTCTGGAAAAAACAGCAGTCACCTTGTGCTGTAGATCAGTGGCTAAGGCTTTGCCCTATCACAATGCGTTCAAGTCTTGTCTTTCAAAGTGAGTCCTTTGTGGTTTAATACTTGTGGTATTTTTGCCCTTTATTGATTCTTTTCCCCTCCATGAACAGCTTCTGATTTCCTGTCTTGAAATCTTCTTTTCTCTGAATGACCTTTGGGGCAATTCCAGATCTTGTAAATCACTGACCATCTCTTTGGAGATAGCTCATGTGTCTGTGTTGAAGTCTTCTTCTTGGTTAAGGCTTACTAATATCACGTTATAAATTACCTTTAGTAAAATATTCAAAAGCCAGAAATACTAGCCGTTTGTCCTGACTGAAATCTGGCAATAAAAGATTTTTAAAACATTGTTCTTTTAAAAGCTCTGTAGTTAGAAATCAACTTAAAGCTTATATTTTGTCTGCATGTATACAGATACTGGTTTTAGAGAGAAAGCCCCTGCTTTCTCTCTAAAAACTTCTCAATTGATGGAGTTTTGTCTTAATTCTCCATTTCTGTCTGTGTATTTATATGTGATTATATAAAAGAGTTCCAATTGGCTTAAAGAAAAATAAGCACTTAAACATATTGTCAGAAAAATAAAACTTTAATGCCTTTCAGGTCACGTGACATAATCTTTTAAAAAGACAGTTTAAAAATTATTGGTAAAGTCAAATAAAATATGTCATCAAAGTTCACACATTTAAACTAAATTAGGCACTCAGATACTGTTATTAGATGCTTTAAGGCCATAAACTGCTGCTGTGACTTTTAATAATTAGCTTGTCTGTCTAATAGCCATTAGATTCCAGATAAGGCCTGGGGACATATGAAGTTAGCCTGGTCCCCTGGTTAGTCTGGGAAGTCTGACATAATCTGCAGCTTGTCCTGAGCTCTGCAATCTTATACCTGATTAAAATTACTCATCAGGGCAGAGCACGGTGGCTCATGCTTGTAATCCCAGCACTTTGGGAGGCTGAGGCGGGTGGATCATGAGGTCAGGAGCTCGAGACCAGCCTGGCCAACACAGTGAAACTCTGTCTCTACTAAAAATACAAAAATTAGCTGGGCGTGGTGGTGGGCACCTGTAATCCCAGCTACTTGGTGGTGGGGGGGCAGGGGTGCCGAGGCAGGAGAACTGCTTGAACCCAGGGGAGGCGGAGGTTGCAGTGAGCCGAGATCGCGCCATTGCACTCCAGCATGGACAACAGAGCTAGACTCCATCTCAAAAAAAAAAAAAAAAAAAAAAAAAAATTACTCATGAGGTTTTTCACCAAAAATAACAGTTGCTGAGAGTTAACATTGTAACAGGTACTTGAGACTGCTGGAGAAACAGTTTACATGCAAAGTATAGAAGGAAAGTAGAATATGTTTTTGGTAGGAGGTTATAAGAAGGCATGAAAATGTGGCTTTTGTTAAAGGGAATGTACTTTTGTCTTGCTCAGAGGGTTTTAAGGATTGGCCTAACCTACAGGAGTAATGGAATAAAACTGAAGGTTTAAGCAAGTTAAAAAGTAAGTTGTGGAGGGCTGATCTTGTGAAAAGTTCTATGGGTATTAAAAAACTGGCAAAGACTTGAAGGGAAGTATTTAGTTTTCCCATAGGTTGAAAATTGAAATAAAAGCACACTAATGCAGGTCCAGAATCTGGGCCCATGTGTCTGAATAATAGTTTTCTTAGATAATTAATCTGCCGTTTAACAGAAAATGATAAAATGTTATAAGAGGCTTATGGAAATATTACCTTATGGTCAAGCTAATAAAGATTGGTCAGATTTGTTTATAAGGTTTTATTAATAATTGGATTTAACATTAATAGAACACTAGTACAAAGATGTAAATTGGCTTTCTCTTTTAAACAAGATTTTCATGTAATATAAACAAAAATGAAAGAATTTTGCTTGCCTTTTAAATGAATGACAGAAAAAGGAGGGAAGAAAAAGGAGACAGGTCCAGTTGTCCTCATGCTGTCTTTATTGCAGCCTGTTTTGAAAGCTGAGTCTCCCCTCTATCAGCGAGTAAAGATTTTTGCCTTTTAAAAATTTTGGACTCATTATTTTGGCTAAATGACTTATAGTGACTTTGTACTATCTCCTTCTCTAAGCAACTCTCCTCCAAATCCTGTTGGGTAATGGAAAAAAGTGGCACCCTCTCCCTCCAAAAGAAAAATTCACACCCCTTTATACTATGTAAGGGCTCAATTACCATTTTCCCTCCATGCCCTGGTAATATCTAAATACCACACACCCCTTTGGGGCAAAAACATACTTTCCAAGATGGGTGCCTGCTTAATATTTATCCAACCTCTGAATTCATCTTTCCCTCTAATAGACCCATTTCTCCTGGGAAAGCTATCTAAATCTTTAACAAATAACTTCAATCTAGATAGTCTTATCTCAGGGGTTTAAAATAGCCCATACTTATTCAGACAAGCCCTAGCAAGAAAGCTAACTGAGTAACCTCTTGACGGAACTTCTACAATAATAACCTCCTCATTTGCTTCCCTTCCATAGAACTCACACAGTATAAACCACAAACTCCTAAAAAAAGGAAAATAACTTTTGTCTAATTCAAAGGTTAATTGTTATATGTAAAACAAGGTAAAATGGAACCAGAAAATAAGAGAAACATAAAGAAAGTTATAAAGGTAAAGAGTTATTTCTGGTAATGAAAGTTATGAAGGTTTTACATGAGAAAGGATTTGTATGGTAAATTCTTGTCCTAAAGTAAAATGACTGCTTGTTTAAGAAACAGGGATGCTTAGGCCAAGTCAGAAAGTCTGGGCACATCATAGATGGTCTATGTAAATCATGAGAAAATTTGTGAAATTAATAAAAGGAACATTATATGTAATTAAGATATAATAGTCTCTCTAAAATTGGCTCCCTATGCTGTGTCTAATTAAATTCAAACACTTTTTCATCAAGTGTAACTTCCAGGTTATCTAAATGGGCTTCTAATAAGGAAAAACAGTCACACTACAAAGGGTTTTTCTTTGCCTTTTGGGTAACTGGTTCAAGAAACAAAATTTTATCTTCTAGAATTCAGTAGTTTCACCTTCAAATGGTGCTATGAACAGGATATTGGTCTCTCCTCATTGATGTCTGCTACCTTTAGGAGTCTCCCATTCAGCGGGAGGCCAGTTTTGCCTAGACATGGTCCCCGTCTCCAATGAATGCTTTCCTCCAGCATGATCCAATATCCTAGGTCCTACAACCCAGGACAATGGCTCACAGGCTCTCCTGACAGACCAACAACCATAGGTTGGGTCAACTCTATGCCCCTGGTCAGCAGGAAGCAGTTGGAAGATGAGACCTCTACCCCAATGCCAAAGATTTGTCATTGCTGTTCTGTCATAGGAGGAATGTGGATTCCTGATAAGTAAGCAAAAATGAGGAAGGGGCCTCAGGTGGGGAGGGGCTCCAGGTGCGGAAGAACAGTAAATAATTGTTCTGAGAGATGACCTCATTCCACACAATGACCTTGTTCTGCATATAACCCTGTCCAGTACAACCCTATAAAACTTCCTTTCTGCCCCTGCCTCTTTGCAGACAGCCCCTTCTCTGCTGTGCTGCCCATTGCAATCTTGCAACGTATTTTCATACTTTCTTTAACAAACCTGCCTTTCTTTACCTACAACTGTCTTGGTAAATTCCTCTACTACCTGTGACAACAGGTACTGTGACAACAGCTGCAGATACTCGCATTTGTGAGAAACATATCTTCAGTGGTCCAGAAGATATGCTGCCTGCCCCAAGCAGTGGGTCAAAACCATCTGGTCACATAACAGAGTACACATTGGGGAGCAATTCACTGAAGCTTCTGCTGAAGACCTGGTAGGGGATTTTCCAAGTGACAGGTCAGAGAAGGAGGTCTCATCTGTGGTCAACATGGACTCAAAAGCAAGTGAAAATCTTTCTGTCGAGGACATACTGAAGCAGCTTCCTTGTTACAGGGCATTGGAGCAGGTCCCATGGAAGACCAAGGCAGCTTCAAGAACATGGAATACAATTCTCCTCTGGACATCATTTATGAAGGTAGCTATATGGATGAAGACTATTCAGCTGCTCCTGAAAGATCTCAGCATAACATCTGGCAAATCAATGGAAAAGGAAGAAAATGGTTCCCATATGTCAACTTCACATAATCTTTGGTTCCCATATGTCAACTTCATGGAATCTTGAGTGGATTCTGGAGAATTTCAGCAGCAATGAGGATGATGCTTCAGCTTCCCGTGAGGACCATGTGCACAATGACCTCGTTCTGCACATTTTACAGATCTGAAAAGAAGATGCTGGCAATATATCATCAACTTCAGGGGAAAGTAAGTGGATTCTGAAGAGGATAAGTGGTGAAGAGGACTCTCCAGCTCCCTGACCACCTTCACATCACCAGTACACTCTTCAGCGGGAACCTCTACACCAAGGTCCCTAAGCAGACATCGGAGTGAGAGACAGAGATGGAGCTCCTTACAGCTAGAAAGTTATTTCTCATCCTAGTAACTCTCATTGCATCATATGGGTCCCATTAGTACAGATATATCCAAATGGGCCACTCTTCTGTTACATATGAGACTAAATGCTCATTGCCTTGAGACTCTAATTATAGCTGTTTTTCTCCTTGCCATCTACTGCAAAAGAGTCAATCAACAGTGGGCTCCAGGGTCTCACTGAACTTGTGGTCAGCCTTATTCATAGGATCAGAGTTCACCTATAGAACAGGAAACTGCTTGATGTTTAGTGACTGTCCTAAATAAATAAGTGGAGTGCCATTTTTGTCTTTTTCATTCTCTTATCCATCCTAGTTATCCTGGGAATCTCTCTGTTCACTAAACTCATTCCTGTTGTACATACTGTCAAAACTGTCCAACATGAATGACATCTCCTATCTAAAGGGAGGAGCCTGGCCTAGGAACCCCTAACATCTCTTTCCAAGTCTAGCTAATTCTGTAAACAAGGGATCGAACAGATCTCTTTTCTTCAGAAAAGGCCCCAGACGAACCCGAAGCAGGTCCACCGGATCGCGACTGGAACCTGGAGAACCGGTGGTCGTTCCTCCCCTAAAGCACAGCCTAACTTTGGAAAGCTCCATCTAAACTGCGTGTGGGTCTGGGCTCTTCTAGGCGAAGCGCGTTCGGCGGAATCGACTTCCTCGACTATCTCCGTGCCCTAGACCCGCCCTCTCCGCCTGGCGCCAGGCCGCCGAGCGCCGATCGGCTCGATGAGCGGAGGCGCTGCTGCGCGCTGCGGCCGACGCCGGGTCTGCACGCACTGTCTCCCCCTCCTAGCCTTTTACCTCGGCTTCCCACTCCTTCCCCCGCCCGCCCAGCACCACCCGCCCAGCACCGCCAGCCCGGGAGAGCTGCCGGGAGTTCCCCGGGAGCCTCAGGTACTGGCGCTGGCCTGTTCCCAGCGGGAGGGGCTGGTGTGAGGAGGAAGGAAACGAAGAAGACGCCCTGCCTCGCCGTCCCCCGACGTCCTAGTCGGGCTGGTCGGCCGGCCTCCGGCATCTAGGAAGGGACCCCGGAGTGGGAAAAGGCTGGGGCCCGGGGTGCCGTGAGGAAGGAAGATGAGGACAGGGGTGTGCGGACGGGGAGCAGTTGAGGAAGAGAAGAATTGGAATGGAGGGAACTCTGGGGTGATGGGAAGAAAACAGTGCCATGGATGGGGAAGGTTTGTTAAGAGTGGGATGCAGTCAGGAATGCCAGGGGCTACCGTGGGGCAGGAAGGGCCAGTGTTAGGATCAGATATATCGAGGGACGTGGCCTGGTGCGACAGATTGGGTGTGGGGGGTGAACGGAGCTGCCTGGAATTGTGTATTTAAAGGGCTAGGGAGAAAGAGCGCCAACCCTGCTGTGTTTATAATGACCGGAAGGTGGGAGTGAATCGTTACACTTGACAGGTTTTGCAAACGACGTCTCCGGTCTATGTCCATCCAAGTCACTTTATTTCTGTGAAACTGCATCAAGCAAGACGGCTGATGACAGACAAGGAAGACGAGTCAAAAAGGGAATGGAGGCTTGGAAAAGGAGAGCCTCTGCCCAGATTCAAAGCTGTTGACTAGATAACATACTACTTACGAAAATGCATACATAGACATTTAAGTATATGCCGATGTATAAGAAGCATACAGTGATGTGACTTTTTTAAGTGAATTTTATAGTGGTGGTCTATCCTCAATGTGGAAGTACATGATGGCTCTCTTATTTACATGTATACCTAGTCACAAACACCTGAATTCACATGTCTTTTTTGTAGGAGAAATCTTAGGCGTAGAAATCCTAGTCTACTTTCTGAGCATGATTTATTTCTACTGGTTGTTTGATACACATGTCATCAGTTACTAATAATCATCAGTTGCAAATAACATCAAAGTTCATCAAGGTAGCTAATTAATCTGCCTACTGCTTTGCTGATGGGCTTTCTATTTGTTGCACATGGTTTCTTGGGATTAGGAGACCTGAATATGGGGTTTGCTCCTCCTTAAGATGGTAGTTTTACTGTATGTCTCATAAAGGCATTATATAAGTCTGCCTGTTGTTTGCTTCGAGATGTTGAGGGAGCCTCTTTGCAGGGGTTAAAATCTAAATACAGATATAGTTAAAAGCACAAGTTTTTCAGTAATTTGCCTTGTCGTCTGTTTTTCCATGCATTCTGTTACATTTCTGCAAGAATTAAGTATTCTGAAATCAAAGTATGAGGAATAAAAGGGCCAGATGTATGTGACAGAAATATTGTGGAACCAAGAACTCAAGAGCTGTTAGGCAGCAAGAGTTTGGTTTTTGTTACAAGTGAATAATTTCTGATTTGGAAGCATTTCTTACCAAAGAAAAGTGTTTGTGTCCATTTGTTTTGACAGGCAGCTGACTTAAAATATCACTTTTATTTGGTTCGTGAAACCAGATTCTGGGATTATTCTTTTTTAAGTGTATGTCATTAACCAACAAACTGATATCTAACTATACCTAATTTAAAGGGCTGTGTTTCTTCTTGTGGAGAAGGAAACAGGACTATTGGGTTGTTACCAGGAAGTGGGTCTTTCTAGAACAGAATTCTGTAAACCTGATGAGCAACTAATTGAAAAAACAGTTAAAACTGATAATGCACAGCCATTGATTAATTTAGGCCTGTATCTCTGCTGTTTCCATGAGTGTAATGACTAACGTTATCGTTACTAAACTTTAGTTTTCTCCTAGTTTCTTGGTGCCTACTTCAAAGAAGGGTCATAAAGAGTAAAAGAAAATGCATGCGTATTGCTGAGCACAGTGCCTAGCACACAGTATAACATTATTTCTGAGCTACCCTGAATTGCTGAGTATTCATCTACCATCTAGTCAAAAATACTGAAAATGCATTATTTGCATAGAACAACTTTTTCTCAAAAAAATGTTTTAATATGTTGCATACACAAGCATTTTCCTGGAAAGTCACAATGCATATTAGCATATAACAGGATGTGAGTCATTCTGTAGCAAAGAAAACTAGTTTTGTTTAATCCAGTTGTTTTGATAGAAGAAAAATTGAGTTTCTCCTATTTTCTCTCAACACAGAATACTCCTGTGACCCCAAAAAGACTGCTCCTCACGAGCAAGCAGGCAATTCTGCAGCAGGTTCTCCAGCTGGGTGTTCTCTAATTCAATTCTGATACTGTATACCTAGAAATAGCATCAGATCCTGCAGGTTGAGGGCTTAATCCTACAAGATTCCCCCCAACTTCAGGTGCCAGTCACAAGTTCCAGGTTGTTTTACCTGTGCTTCCAACTGACTGACTATAAATCATAGTTCCCACAATCCCTTCCTTGTGTTCCATTTATTTGCTAGAGTGGCTCACAGAATTCAGAGAAACACTTTGTTTACTGGTTTATTATAAAGGATAGAGATCAACAGCCAGATGGAAGAGGTGCATAGGGCAAGGGGTACAGAGCTTCTGTGCCCTCTCCAGGTGTACCACTGTCCAGGAACCCTCTACTTGTTCAGCTTTTGGGAAGCTCTCTGAACCCTGTCCTTTTTGGGTTTTATGGAGTCTTCATTAGTAGGCATGATTGATTACATCATTGGCCATTGGAAATCAGTTCAACCTGGAGCCCTCCTCCCCTCCCAGGAAGCTAGGGGGTGGGGCTGAAAAGTCGCAGTCTTACAATCATGCCTAGGTTTTTCTGTGACCAGCCTCCATCTTGAATCTATCTGGGGTCTAAGCCACCAGTCATCTTACTAGCATACACAAGACACATCACTGCAGGGATTCCAAGGATATGTCAGGAAATGGGGATTAAAACCAAATATATACATATATTTTATAAATCACAATATCACACAGTACTTACCAAACTTACCCCTTTTTATGGAGTACCAATGGGACATTATAGTTTGCAGAATATTTTTGCATGTATTATCCAATATGACCATCCAACCTCTGCCGAAGCCTGAAAATCACTATTTTACACATGAGGAAACTGAATCATTGTTTAAGCAGCCAACTAGAAGTGAGAGAAATAGACATGTTATCCTGTCTTCTGACACCAACTTTAAATTGTAAAGCATTTAATGTCTCGGTGAGACATCTTCCCTGTACTCTCTGCTCTTTCATTTTATAAAAATCTATCTTAAGTCACTCATATCCTACACATGTTCTCTTAGGGCAATTACATCCATTTTCTCATAGTTTTAACTATTTCTTATGTGTTGAGGTCTAGCATGGAGGCCCCATTCACTGGAGTGGAACAAGTGAGAGGGGAGGAATTGAAGTCAGAAAAATGAGGGAGTCACCGTCATACGGGGTCTTGTGTATATTGTTTTAAGTACTTTAGCTTATACCCCAAAGTCTCAAATCTGATGGAATTTATTTTCTCTTTAAGGCGGTGACTATCCTGTTGAGAAGCAGAAAATACTTCGCAAGTAAAAAATATGCCTCCCAAGTTTAAGCGCCACCTCAATGATGATGATGTCACGGGTTCTGTGAAAAGTGAAAGGGTAAGTTCAGAATCTTAAGCTTTAAAAACAAAAGATTCAAAATATGTTTTCATTCCCTTTGTAAATAATAGAAAAAAACCGTCCGGGCACGGTTGCTCATGCCTGCAGTCGCAGCACTTGGGACACTGCAGCAGAATAGCTTGAGCCCAGAAGTTCAAGACCATCTTGGACAACCTAGGGAGACCCTGTCTCTACGAATATTTTTTTAAAAATTAGTGAGGCATGGCAGCACGTGCCTGTGGTTCCAGCTATTCGGGAGGCTAAGGCAGGAGGATCACCTGAGCCTGAGAGATAAAGGCTGTGGTGAACTGTGGTCTGCACTCCAACCTGAGCAACAGAGCAAGACCCTGTCTCAAAAATTAATTAATTAATTAATTAATAATAACAGGAAAATCAAAAGTTTATGACTATATTCTAATCCTAATTGTTTTCTTCATAGTAAATGTATTTAAAAACATGTTACTTAGATTGGTGACAACTGAATCCTACTTCTATTATTGATCAAATCATTATTCTCATAGCTTCTTTCTAGTTTTTGAAAGAAAGTTTTATACAAATACACAGTATCTTTTTAAGAACTTTGAAGCTGAATATATTTGGAATTTTTCAGATTTTAGAAAGTTAAGAACATATTATGTAACAGCATATTTGGGGCCTGGACCAGTGCCTCCAAAAATATTAGTATTTCTCAGTGAAGTGTATATTTAGTTATACCTAACTAATGTAAATAAAGTGTGTAAATAAACTAGCTAACATCAGTTCAGGTCAGATTTTCCTCCAAAACCTTTTGATTTTCAGAAGCTTTTAGATTTTGGAATTGCAAATAAAGGTCTCCAGACCTGTAATTATCTTAGGTTCCAGAGTATCTTTCATATAATGCTTCAATTTCTAGTTTATTCCAGAACATTCTGTGCAAAGATATATGAATCTAGAAATTACGTAGCATTTTGAAAGACATTTTATATGAATGTTGTAGGCAGATTACTTTTAGAATAAGTACTCAATACATATTTATTGGGGGAAATAATTCACATTCTTATTTTTTTAATGCACCATTCTGAAGCCCTCCTTCCCTTCCTTCTTGTCTTGATTCATTCAACAAATATATATTGACCGCCTACTGTGTGCTAGGCACTGGGCTAAAAATTGGAAGACATAGTCTGTGCCTTTGCAAAGCTTTTAGTCTGCTTTGTTTTACATGCTCTTTTTGGACAACCTCAGAACTTCATATTATCCACTCTATCCACCATCTTATGACTTTTAGCCCTAAGTTTATTTTAGTACAACACAGGAAACGTTTTCTTCCCCTTAATCTAACCCTTTGTACAGCTTTTTGGGTTTTGTGTGTTTTTGATGGTTTGTTTTTATTTTTTGAGGCCAGGGTCTCACTCTGTCATTGAGGCTGAAGTGCAGTGGTGCAATCACGGCTCACTGCAGCTTCCACCTTTTGGGCTTAAGCTATCCTCCCACCCTAGCCTCCTGAGTAGCAAGGACTACAGGTGCATGATACCACACCCGGCTAGTTTTTATTTTTCTTGTAGAGATGGGGTCTCGCCGTGTTGCCCAGGCTGGTCTCAAATTCCTGAGCTCAAGTGATCCATCTGCCTTGGCCTCCCAAAGTGCTGGAAAGTGCTGGGATTACAGACATTTGACACTGCTCTCAGCCTGTTTTGTTTTTTTTGTTTTTTTTTTTTAATGGGGAATAGAATCCACCAATAGACTAATTGTTAGCAAGCTTTAAAAATAAACTTGAAGGAGTCACCAATGATTTCCGTGTTGCCAAATCCAATTATTCCTTTTTTGCCATAATTTCAACTGCTTATCAGCATTTGGTGCAGTTTCAACAATTTTGGTCACCTATCTTTTTGCCTCCACGCCATGGTGAAACTCTTAGTGTCTGCTTGAACTGTTTCCCCATGCGAGGAATTGAGAAATGCCTTGAGGAAATAAACCAAGTCTGGGTGAACTGGGAAGGCTGTGGCAGAGAGAAGGCAGAGAATGATCAGGGATTGAGATATCACTCACAGGGATAAGCCAGGGTCTCTTTCTTTATGTAGTATCTTTCAAGATAAACCTCCAAGAAAAAGTGATTCAGAAAATTTGACATACCTGTGCTGGAATTCCATACACTGAAGAATTACTATCAAAAGCATGTCTTGGCCAGGCGTGGTGGCTCACGCCTGTAATCCCAACACTTTGGGAGGCTGAGGCAGGCGGATCACTTGAGGTCAGGAGTTGGAGACCAGTCTGGCCAACATGGTGAAACCCCGTCTCTACCAAAAATACAAAAATTAGTTGGGTGCAGTGGTGCACACCTATAATCCCAGCTACCCAGGAGGCTGAGGCAGGAGAATCGTTTGAATCTGGGAGGCAGAGGTTGCATTGAGCTGAGATTGTGCCATTGCACTTCAGCCTGGGTGACAGAGTGAAATTCCATCTCAAAAAGAAAAAAAAAAGCATGTCTTTACAAAGCAGAAGGGTGGAGAAATACTAAACCCGTTCAGAGAATAAATGTCAGTTTGTTAAAGTAAATGATACCAATTGTGAACCTATAGAAGAATCCAGTGTAAAACAACACAGACTTGATGTGCGTCCAGTACAAGCTGACTGAAAGCTCCTGATGAATATTCAGTGATCAGTGTGCACAAAATACGTTGAAATATTTTTTAAATCATCAGTTAGAATAATCTGAGCCTCTTTCTTATTGCCCCAAGGAAATTTTTGGTCACTTACTCAGAGATGCTTGCAAAGCATTAATATCCTGGAAAATGATCAATAAATGCTGACAGTTGATTGACTGATATCTGAGATATGTCGGGTAAATACCTCAGTCTTGGACAGAGAGCCTCTAAGTCACATCTAACTTTGTGTAAGATGAAGACTGAAGTATGGAAATGTATGCAGTAAAATCACCTCTCGGAACTTGTTTGTAATTCATACAATCTATGTCAATTTTGGAAAATGTATGTAAAGCAGAGAAAGTTGTAGCCAAATTCAATGTATAGTATGCAAGAGTATATTATTTAATAATTTTAATTGGTGCAAATCTCATTAATTTTATAGTTTTATTTTTACATGATTTCGAACTTAAACTATTTATATTTCCTAAGTTCCCTTGTGTTTCTTTCTCACAATCACTGCTGAATGTAAATTTGTTGTTCACTTAATGGAATCACTGTTAAGGGCATATTCACCTGAATACGATTGCTTTTTAAAAATCAAGTCCAGGAGTGATACACCAGTAGCACAGTCTCATGGCATATTGGTCATAATCCTGAGAAAATATTGACAAAATTATTATTTGTAGATATTAAATACCAGTTTAATATGTGTGGAAATCAGATGAAATAGGACATAAAGTCCCCCCTAATAACAAGGTCAGGAAAAAAATTACTTCAAGAAAAACAAGAGTAGATCTTAAATTAAAAAAAAAATACAAATAAATAAGCTTTATGAATATATTTTTAAATTTAAAATGTACTGTCTCAATAAATTCCACTGCTGAGACTGTAATTGTATCACTTTCTCCTTACATTCTTCATTGATTACTAGTATATTAGATACCAGAACTGAATAAAATTGACTGTTTAAAGAGAATTCCTTTTTGATGCTTATTATATTATGAAGTTTGATAACTGATTGGTTCGAATAATACATAAATTACTTTTAAAACCTTTTAAAAGTTTTGTTCGTCTTTCCTATTATACTTTTTGGTAATAGCTTTATTGAGATAAAAGTCACATACCATACAATTCACCCACTTAAAGTGTACAATTCAGTGGTTTTTATTATACTTACAGAGTTGTGCAACAATCACCACAATCAATTTTAGGATATTTTCATTAGCCCAAAAAGAAATGCTGTGCCCTTTTGCAGTCATCTCCCATTTTCTTTATCCCGTCAGCCTCTAAGCAACTGCAGACCTATAGATATGTCTATTCTAGATGTTTTCTATAAATGGAATCATATAAGATATAGCCTTTTGTGACTGGCTTCTTTGACTTAGCATAATGTTTTTAAGATTCATCAATGTTGTAGTGCATATCAGTGCTTCATTCTTTTCTTTTTTTCTTTTTCTTTTTGAGACGGGGTCTCCCTCTGTTGCACAGGCTGAATGGAGTCCAATGGTGTGATCTCGGCTCACTGCAACCTCCACCTCCTGGGTTCAAGCAGTTTTCCTGCCTCAGCCTCCCAAGTAGCTGGGATTACAGGCATGCACCACCATGCCCAGCTAATTTTTGTGTTTTTAGTAGAGATGGGGTTCCACCATATTGGCCAGGCTAGTCTCAAACTCCTGATCTCAGGTGATTCGCCCACCTCGGCCTCCCAAAGTGCTGGGAGGCCTTCATTCCTTTTTATTGCTAAGTAATATTCCCTTATATTGATATAACACATTTGGTTTACCCATTTATCAGTTCATAGATATTTGGGTTTTTTTCTACTTTTGGCTATTTTGAATACTGCTGCTATGAACATTAGCATACAAGTTTTTGTTTGAGCATGTTTTTATTTCTCTTGGGTATATACCTAACGCAGAGTTGCTGAGTATTGTAGTAACTCTCTGTTCAGCCTTTTGAAGAACTGCCCACCTGTTTTCCAAAGTGGTTGTACAATTTTTACATTCTCACCAGCAATGTATGACGGTTCCGATTTCTCCACATCCTCACCAACACTTACTATTATCTGCCTAGTGGGTATAAAATATTATCTCATTGTGTTCTATTATTCTTTTTTGACACTGTATCCCTAGCACTTGTGTTTATTCAGTGAATGTATGAAAAGGCATTGGTTTTCATGTGTGTTTCTCAGTGTACAATTATAGTAAACATACCTTATCTTTAGTATTATTATCCTTTAAACCAAATAAATTATTACTGTTATCATTATTATTTTGAGACTGGGTCTGGCTCTGTCATCCAGGCTGGAATGCAGTGGCACGATCATGGCTCACTGCAGCCTCCTCCTGGGCTCAAGCAGTCCCCCCAAGTAGCCTCCAGAGTAGCTGGAACTACAGGTATACACCACCACGCCTAGTTTTTTTTTTTTTTTTTGGTAGAGATGGGGTTTCACTACACTGCCCAGGCTGGTTTCGAACTCCGGGGCTCAAGTGATCCTCCCTCCTCATCTTCCCAAAGTGCCGGGATTACAGGTGTGAGCCACCATGCCCGGCCATAAACCAAATAAATTATATTATAAATGTAATGCTAGTCTGTTGCTTGTTAGCTGGAATATTACTCAAGAAATACTTATTTAAAAAATGACCTAATGCATTTCCGTGAATATTAATTGGTTTTGAACATTTCGTGTGGTCATTGGCCATTTCTTCTATTGGGTATTATCTATTTCTATTCTTTGTTTTTCTATAATGTCTCTTTTTCTTACTAGCTTTCTCATAATTTGTGCAGCTTTTATTTTAGATATTTTAAGCTATATTATTAGGTATTTAAACATTCGTTGCTATTAAATCTTCTTGATGGATTGTACATTTTATTATTGTAAAATCATCTTATTTGATTGTTTAATACTTTGTCCTAAAATTCCTCTTTATATTGCTAACTGTAACTTTTTTTGTTAGAATTTGCTGATGTATGTTTTCTACCCCCGCTTTTCCCCATCCTTTATTCGATATTTGTTTTAGATGAATTTCTTGCAAACAGATATTGGCTAGAATTTTTTTGAACCCTAATTACATATAGTTTTTGTTATTAAATGGGGACATTCAAACCAGTCACATTTATTGTGAATAACTAATACACTCGGACTTTTTCCGTGCCAGCCAGCTAGTCCTGCAGCAATGAATGCTCTTCACCCTGATCTTTGCCTGGCTCTTTGTTATTTGGATCTCAGCTTAAATTTCACCTCTTCAGAGTGATTTTTTATGACAGCCTAATCTCACATAGTCACCCCATCACTTTCTGTCCCATCACTGTTTTAATTCTCTGCACAGCATTTGTCGCAATCTTGTTTTTCTGTGAGCACTCAGACTTCGTTTTGTTCAAAACCGGTGCTTAGTACTTAGAACAGTGCACATAGAAGCACGTAAAAGATGCCCAAAAATACTTGTTAAATGAGTATTGAATACATCCTTCTTTCATTTTTTTCACTTTTTAGTATATGTCATATATTATACATAGATATAGTGATATTCATTGTATTTCTTATATTTTCCTTTTCCCGTATGCCTTTTCTTATGCTAGATTCTCTTATGCCTTCCCTTATGCTAGATTGATTATTTTCACTCATCTTCCTCCTTGCCCCCAGAACCACCATATCTAAACCACAATTTAGATATTTTACTCCCTTCCCCCTCCTTCCCTCTCTCTTTTGTTACTAACTTTATATTTTAATGGTAGTGTTAATCTGTGTTCTCTGTCAACATACCAAAAACTAAGCCCCTTCCCTTGTTTTACTTTTTAATTCTAGTCCTGTTCCCACTTCCTCCATTCCACTGCTCATCAAGATGAGCATATTGGCAATGCTTTTACTTCCTCACTTCAGTCTCCCACTCCCAGCTTCTGGGCTTTGTTGGAAAAGTTTTAGGTTCTTTTTAAGCTTTTCTGTATAATACATATTTTTTTCAAAAGCTTTAACTTATTGTTTACAGTCACATTATCATCAACTATTTAGATTTAGCCACACATTGTATTAGATTCATTGATTGCGTCATCCATCTCAGTCTTAAGGTCTTTGTTTTGATTTCATTTTCTTTTTGGCTGCTGTAATTTCTTGAGGAATTTCCTCAGAAAAAGTACATGGGTAGTGTATTAATTTCCCATTACTGCTGCTACAAATTACTACAGACTTAAAACAACACAAATTTATTGTCTTAGGTTCTGGTGACCAGAAGTCTAAACTGAGCTTATGGGGCTAAAATCAAGGTGCCAGTAGGGCTGTGTTCTTTCTGGAGGCTTTAGGGAAGAAACTGTTTTTTTGCTTTTCCTAGCTCCTAGAGGCTGTTTACCTTTTTAGGCTCATGCCCCTTCCTGTGTCTTCAAAACTGTCAGTGTAATGTCTGTCTATCTGTCTCTCTCTCTCTCTTCTCTGCATTGGGCCCATATGAATAATTCATAATGATCTTTTCTTCTCAAGATCCATAATCACATCTGCAAAGTCCCTTTTACCATTCAAGGTAACACATTCACAGGTTTTGGTGATTATATTAGCCAGGCGTGGTGGCACGCACCTGTAGTCCCAGCTACTTGGGAGGCTAAAGCAGGAGAATCGCTTGAACCCGGGAGGTGGAGGTTGCAGTGAGCCGAGATTGCACCACTGCACTCCAGCCTGTGTGACAGAGCAAGACTCCGTCTCAAACAAAACAAAACAAAACAAAAAAGCAGGTTTTCGTAATTAGGAAATGAACATCTTTGGGAGCTATTATTCCGCCTACAACAAGTGGTACAGTTTGAGCATCCCTAATCTGAAAATCCAAAATGCTCCCAAATCTGAAACTTTTTAAGTACCAGCATGATGCCACAATGGAAAATTCCACGCTTGACCTTATGTGATGAGTTGCAGTCAAAACGCAGTCAAAATTTTGTTTCATGCACAAAGGTATTAAAAAATATTGTGTAAAATTACCCTTAGGCCATGTATATAAGGTATATTTGAAACTCAAGGTCTTTATGAAGCATAATGAATTTTGTGTTGAGACTTCGGTCCCATCCCCAAGATGTTTCCTTATATATATGCAAATATTCTAAAATCCAAAATTTGAAATACTTCTGGTCCCAAGCATTTAGGATAAGGGATTCTTGTATACTATGTGAGCTCTTGTGTGTCTGAAAAGGTCTGGGTTTTGCTCTTCTTTAGCCACCTTTTGGACTTTATACCCACCCCTTTTGGGGAGAAGGTGAGACTGTCCTCATTTAAAGGAAAATTGTTGTATGTTGTAAAAGTAAGGTTGCTTTTGTTTGGAAGTTCAGATTTGTTTAGGGGGCTGTTTGTGGGTAGAGTAGCTAAAAGTAGAACATGCCCATTTTTAAGCCCTTGTCCTCAGCTCCAAACTATCCCTCTATACTCTTCTCTGATGTTGCAATTGGAATCCACAAACTATATTTCGTCTTTCCACCTGGCTCCCTAAGTTCTGCCAATAGACAGACACTGGCAGTCAGAAGGAAGGAGAGGGGACTTGCTCCCTCCTGACTTCCTGCAGTTCCTCACTCCCATACCAGCTTCAGTGACCTTTCTACCTTGTTTAGTCAGTTATAGGATTCTATAAATTATGAGCATTTTCTTTGCAAAGTCTATAAATGTTGTCCCACATCTTCTAGCTTCCAGTGAAGGATATGTAATTACTTTTCCCTCTTTATGGACACTTGGAGTTAAGATATTTCACTAATATAGGACTTATTTCATTACTCCTCTGTGGCATTTTGTAAGCCCTCTGAATCTGAAAACTCAAGTCTTTTTCTTTTTTTGACAGAGAAATCTTTTGGAAGATGATTCAGATGAAGAAGAGGACTTTTTTCTGTAAGTTTTTTTTACAGCTTTATTAGGGTGTAATTGACATATAATACATGCAGATATCTAAAGTATACTGTATACATTTTGACAGACATACAGTAGTCTCCCTTATACATGAGAGATGCATTCCAAGATCCCCCAGTGGATATGTGAAAACAGAGTAGCAAACCATATATATATATATGTATGTATCTATACACATACATATATGTTTTATATGTGTGTGTGTATATGTATACACACATATGTTTTTTCGATACATACATACCTATCATAAAGTTTAAACTTATAAATTAGGCACTGTAAGAGATTAACAGCAAAAGCTAATAATAGAACACTTATAACAATATACTATAATAAAATTTTTGTGCATCTGGTCTCTGTCTCTCTCTCTCTTAAAATATCATCCTATGCTCACCCTTCTTCTTGTGATGATGTGAGATTATAAAATGCCTACATGGTAAGATGAAGTGAGGTGAAGGATATAGACATTTTGACATAACATTAGGTACTATTGACCTCTGATGATATGTCAGAAGAAGAATCATCTATTTAAGGTGGTCTTGGATCATGAAGCCAAGAAGATGTTGATAACTAAAGGGATGGGTAGCATATACAATGTGGATATGCAGGACAAAGGGGTGATTCACATTTCAGGTGGGACAAAGCAGGGCAACTTGAGGTTTCATCATGCTACTCAGAATGGTGCACAATTTAAAACTTACAAATTGTATTTCTGGAATTTTCCATTTAATATTTTCAGACTGCAGTTGACCATGGGTAACTGAAACTGTGGAAAGCAAAACCATGGGTGAGGGAGAGCTTACTGTACTGTATACCTGTGACATCATCACCAAAATCAAATAATGAACCATCTGTCACCCTGCAAATTTCCTCATAACCCTTGGTAATCCATTGCTGTCCCAGTCCCTAGGCAACCAGTGCCTCTGCTTTCTGTCACCGTAGTTTGTATTTTCTAAAATTTTTTATAAATGAAATCGTGCAGTATGCCCCCTTTTTAAAACCTGGCTTTATTCAGCATGGTTTTTGAGATTCATCCATGTGTTAATAGTTGGGTTTTTTAATTTTCTGAGTAGTATTCCATTGTATGATGCTGCAGTTTGTTTATGCAATCACTTGTGTATGGATTTTTGGGTTGTTTCTACTTTTTGGCTTTTACATATAACGCTGTTAACAAACATTTGTGTGCAGGTTTTTGTGTGGATATATGCTATTATTTCTCTTGGAAATAAAAATACCTAGGAGTAGAATGACTGGTGTGAGTTTACAATTGTTTTCCAAAGTGGTTGTACCATTTTATATTGTCATCAGCATTGTATGAGAATTCCAGTTGCTCCATATCCTCATCAACACTACATATGGTCAGTCTTCTTCAGTCTTTTTCGTTCTAGCCATTCTAGTGGGTGTGTAGTGGTATCTTGTTGTGGTTTTAATTTGCATTTCCTTAATGACATATGATGTTGAATATGTTAGTGTGCTTATTTTTCATCCTCATACCTTCTTTGGTGAAGTATGTGTTCAAATCTTGCCCATTTTAAACTTTTTCTCATTGAGTTGTGTTTTTTTGCTTTTTATTTTTATTTTATTTATTATTATTTTTTTGAGGCAAGGTATTACTCTTGCTCAGGTTGGTGGAGTGTCCTGGCGCACTCTTGGCTCACCGCAGCTTCAAACTCCTGGGCACAAATGATTTTCTCACCTCAGCCTCCCAAGTAGCTGGGACTATGGGTGTGTGCCATCACACCCAACTAATTATTATATTTATTTATATTTTGCAGAGATTAGGTCTCACTTTGTTTCCCAGACTGGTCTCAAACTCCTGGCCTCAATTGATCCTCCCACCTCAGCCTCCCAAAGTGCTGGGATTATGGGGATGAGCCACTATGCCTGGCCAAGAGTTTTTATACAAGATACAAGTTTTCTGTCAGATATGTGTTCTGTAAATATTTACTACAAATCTATAACTTAACCTTTTCATTTTGTAATAGTATCTTTTGAAGATTAAAATTTTGATTTTGATGGCATCAGTTTATTGAATTTTTTTCTATTGTTTTTGCTATTTTTTTCATATACAAGAAATCTTTCCCCAACTCAAAGTCACTAAGATTTTTACCTGTATTTTCTTCTAGGAGTTTTATAGTTTCGATTTTTACATTTAGGCCTACAATCCCTTTTAAGTTAATTTTTGTATATATTTGAGGTAAGGATGAAACTGGGAGAATCCAGCTATTTCATTGTAATTTGATAAAAAGATCATCCTTTCCCCACTGAATTACCTTGGCATCTCATAAAAAATTAGTTGAACTGATCAATCGTTTGTAGTTATGATTAGAAAGAGTCCTTGGATAGGTCTAGGTTTACATTTGTCAAGTCAGGAAGGACAACATTGTTGTGGGAGTTTTCTCTGGGGATTGATGTAGAGGGAAATATGCGTGAGAGGAAACATTTACCTCTTACTTTGTTAAAATATTGTGACTTGGCTCATGCCTGTAATCCTAGCTCTTTGTCAGGCCGAGGCGGGCGGATCACAAGGTCAGGAGTTCAAGACCAGCCTGGCCAACATAGTGAAACCCCGTCTCTACTAGAAATACAAAACTTAGCCGGGCATGGTGGCTCGTGCCTATAGTCCCACCTACTTGGGAGACTGAGGCAGGAGAATCGCTTGAACCCAGGAGTTGGAGGTTGCAGTGAGCCGAGATTGCACCACTGCACTCCAGCTTGGGCAACAGAGTGACACTTCGTCTCAAAAAAAAAAAAAAACTGTAACTTCTTTTATTGAGGCTGGGTTTTTTTCCAAATGAAAACATTTTATAAAAATTAACGGAAACCTGGCCAGGCACAGTGGCTCATGCCTGTAATCGCAGCACTTTGGGAGACTGAGGCAGGTGGATTCACCTGAGGTCAGGAGTTCGAGACCAGCCTGGCCAACACAGTGAAACATCTCTGCTAAAAATACAAAAATTTAGCCAGGCATGGTGGTGTGCACCTGTAAATCCCAGCTACTCAGGAGGCTAAGGCAGGAGAATCGCTTGGACCTGGGAGGCGGAGGTTGCAGTGAGCCAAGATCGCAACACTGCATTCTAGCCTGGGTGACACAGAAAAAGACTCCATCTAAAAAATACAAAAATTTAAAAAAAAAGAGGAAACCTGTGAAGCAATGAAGAAAGAGCTTACAGGATAGATAGCAGCAAATCTAGTAACAGAAAATAGTATCATTTTTGGCAGAATGTCAGATAATCTGGGGAGATAATTTTCTTTCTTTATTTATTTATATATTTATTTATTTTATTATACTTTAAGTTCTAGGGTACATGTGCACAACGTGCAGGTTTGTTACATATGTATACATGTGCCATGTTGGTGTGCTGCGCCCATTAACTCGTTATTTACATTAGGTATATCTCCTAATGCTATTCCTCCTCCCTCCCCCCTCCCCACAATAGGCCCCCATGTGTGATGTTCCCCTTCCTGTGTGCAAGTGATCTCATTGTTCAGTTCCCACCTATGAGTGAGAACATGCGGTGTTTGGTTTTCTGTTCTTGAGATAGTTTGCTGAGACTGATGGTTTCCAGCTGCATCCATGTCCCTACAAAGGACACGAACTCATCCCTTTTTATGGCTGCATAGTATTCCATGGTGTGGTGTATATGTGCCACATTTTCTTAATCCAGTCTGTCACTGATGGACATTTGGGTTGATTCCAAGTCTTTGCTATTGTGAATAGTGCTGCAATAAACATACATGTGCATGTGTCTTTATAGCAGCATGATTTATAATCCTTTGGGTATATACCCAGTAATGGGATGGCTGGGTCAAATGGTATTTCTAGTTCTAGATCCTTGAGGAGTCGCCACACTGTTTTTCACAATGGTTGAACTAGTTTACAGTCCCACCAACAGTGTAAAAGTGTTCCTATTTCTCCACGTCCTCTCCAGCACCTGTTGTTTCCTGACTTTTTAATGATTGCCATTCTAACTGGTGTGAGATGGTATCTCATTGTGGTTTTGATTTGCATTTTTCTGATGGTGAGTGATGATGAGCATTTTTTCATGTGTCTGTTGGTTGTATGAATGTCTTCTTTTGAGAAATGTCTGTTCATATCCTTTGCTCACTTTTTGATGGGGTTGATTTTTTCTTGTAAATTTGATTGAGTTCTTTATAGGTTCTGGATATTAGCCCTTTGTCAGATGAGTAGATTGCAAAAATTTTCTCCCATTCTGTAGGTTGCCTGTTCACTCTGATGGTACTTTCTTTTGCTGTGCAGAAGCTCTTTAGTTTAATTAGATCCCATTTGTCTATTTTGGCTTTTGTTGCAGTTGCTTTTGGTATTTTAGACATGAAGTCCTTGCCCATGCCTATGTCCTGAATGGTATTACGTAGGTTTTCTTCTAGGGTTTTTATGGTATTAGGTCTAACATTTAAGTCTCTAAGCCATCTTGAATTAATTTTCGTATAAGGAGTAAGGAAAGGATCCAGTTTCAGCTTTCTACTTGTGGCTAGCCAATTTTCCCAGCACCATTTTTTAAATAGGGAATCCTTTCCCCATTTCTTGTTTTTGTCAGGTTTGTCAAAGATCAGATGGCTGTTGATGTGTGGCATTATGGGTGACAAGATTTCTATAGAGTCATGCGAATTTCCTACAATGCTACTTGTGGTGCAAAGCCTTAGATTAGAGCAATAGCTACCTCTCAAAAGGGAACTCAGTTTTTTAAATTTTTTAATTGTTTGCTGATTGATTGACTGAGACAGGGTCTCATTATGTTGGCCAGGATGGTCTTGAACTCCTGACTTCAAGTGATTCTCCTGTCTCAATTCCCCTACCAGAGTAGCTAGAATTAATAGCACAAGCCTCTACACCCAGGAACTCAATATTGAATACATACATGGAATTTATTCAGCCTTAAAAAGTTTGGAAGGAAATTCTGACATACGCTAAAACATGGATGAACCTTGAAGACTGTATGCTAAGTAAAAGAAATCAGTCATAAAAGGAAAAATACTGCATGATTCCACTTATATGAGGTACCTAGAGTAATCAAATTCATAGAAACACAAAATAGAATGGTATTTGCCAAGGCCTTTGAGGAGAGGGAATGGCGAGGTAGGGGACAGAGTTTCAGTTTTGCAAGAGGAAAAAGTTCTAGAGATGAATGGTGATGATAGTTCATTAAGTGAATTACTTAATGCCACAGAACTGTATGCTTAAAAATAGTTTAAATAGTAAATATATGTTATATATATTTACCACAATAAAAATTTATTGACCATATATGTGTAGCTCTATTTCTGGACTCTATGTCTTTCTTACATCAGTACCATAGTAATCACTATCTTGAGTACTGTGACTTTATAGTAAGTTGTGAGGTAGTATAGTTTATATCCTTCAACTTTGCATTGCCTTTTCAAAGTTCTTTTGGCTGTTGGAGGCTCTAAGCATTTTCATATAAATTTTAGAATCATCTTGTCAGTTTCCAGCAAGCCTGCTGGAATTTTGGTTGAGATTGTTTTGAACCTGTAGATCAGTTTGGGGATAATTCACATTTTAATATTTGGTTTTCAGACCCATGAGAATGGTATATCTTTTTATTTATTTGGGTAATTTCTTCCAGCAGTGTTTTGTGGTTTTCAGTGTCCAGATGTTGTATTTTTTTCTTTGTCAAATTGATCCTTAAGTATTTTCTTTTTTTATTATTTTTTATTATTATACTTTAAGTTCTAGGGTACATGTGCACAATGTGCAGGTTTGTTATGTATGTATAGATGTGCCATGTTGGTTTGCTGCACCCGTTAACTCGTCATTTACATTAGGTATATCTCCTAATGCTATCCCTCCCCTCTCTCCCCACCTCAAGACAGGCCCCGGTGCATGATGTTCCCCTCCGTGTCCAAGTGTTCTTATTGTTCAGTTCCCACCTATGAGTAAGAACATACGGTGTTTGGTTTTCTGTCCTTGCGATAGTTTGTTCAAAATGATGGTTTCCAGTTTCATCCATGTGCTTATGGAGGACATGAACTCATCCTTTTTTATGGCTGCATAGTATTCCATGGTGTATATGTGCCACATTTTCTTAATGCAATCTATCATTGATGGGCATTTGGGTTGGTTCCAAGTCTTTGCTATTGTGAATAGTGCCGCAATAAACATACATGTACATGTGTCTTTGTAGCAGCATGATTTATAATCTTTTGGGTATATGCTCAGTAAGGGGATGGCCGGGTCAAATGGTATTTCTAGTTCTAGGTCCTTGAGGAATTACCACACTGTCTTCCACAATGGTTGAACTAGTTTACAGTCCCACCAACAGTGTAAAAGTGTTCCTATTTCTCCATATCCTCTCCAGCACCTGTTGTTTCCTGATTTTTTTTTTTTTTTTTTTTTTTTTTTTTTTTTTTTTTTGAGACGGAGTCTCGCTCTGTCGCCCAGGCTGGAGTGCAGTGGCCAGATCTCAGCTCACTGCAAGGTCCGCCTCCCGGGTTTACGCCATTCTCCTGCCTCAGCCTCCCGAGTAGCTGGGACTACAGGCGCCCGCCACCTC
The DNA here is from genome assembly GCF_002776525.5 of Piliocolobus tephrosceles. NCBI lineage: Eukaryota > Metazoa > Chordata > Mammalia > Primates > Cercopithecidae > Piliocolobus > Piliocolobus tephrosceles. Next base: position 28,377,288 of record NC_045434.1, on the reverse strand, counting down.
GCCCGGCTAGTTTTTTGTATTTTTAGTAGAGACGGGGTTTCACCATGTTAGCCAGGATGGTCTCGATCTCCTGACCTCGTGATCCGCCCGTCTCGGCCTCCCAAAGTGCTGGGATTACAGGCTTGAGCCACCGCGCCCGGCCTGTTTCCTGACTTTTTAATGAATTGCCACTCTAACTGGTGTGAGATGGTATCTCATTGTGGTTTTGATTTGCATTTCTCTGATGGCCAGTGATGATGTGCATTTTTTCATGTGTCTGTTGGCTGCATAAATGTCTTCTTTTGAGAAGTGTCTGTTCATATCCTTTGCTCACTTTTTGATGGGGTTGTTTGATTTTTTCTTGTAAATTTGTTTGAGTTCTTTGTAGGTTCTGGATATTAGCCCTTTGTCAGACAGGTAGATTGTAAAAATTTTCTCCCATTCTGTAGGTTGCCTGTTCACTCTGATGGTACTTTCTTTTGCTGTGTAGAAGCTCTTTAGTTTAATTAGATCCCATTTGTCTATTTTGGCTTTTGTTGCCGTTGCTTTTGGTGTTTTAGACATGGAGTCCTTGCCCATGCCTATGTCCTGAATGGTATTGCCTAGGTTTTCTTCTAGGGATTTTATGGTTTTAGGTCTAACATTTAAGTCTCTAATCCATCTTGAATTAATTTTTGTATAAAGTGTAAGGAAGGGATCCAGTTTCAGCTTTCTACATATGGCTAGCCAGTTTTCCCAGCACCATTTTTTAAATAGGGAATCCTTTCCCCATTTCTTGTTTTGGCCTGGTTTGTCAAAGAGCAGATAGTTGTAGATGTGTGGTGTTATTTCCGAGGGCTCTCTGCTGTTCCATTGGTATACATCTCTGTTTTGGTACCAGTACCATGCTGTTTTGGTTACTATAGCCTTGTAGCATAGTTTGAAGTCAGGTAGCATGATGCCTCCAGCTTTGTTCTTTTGGCTTAGGATTGTCTTGGCAATGCGGGCTCTTTTTTGGTTCCATATGAACTATAAAGTAGTTTTTTCCAATTCTGTGAAGAAAGTCATTGGTAGCTTGATGGGGATAGCATTGAATCTATAAATTACCTTGGGCAGTATGGCCATTTTCACAATATTGATTCTTCCTATCCATGAGTATGGAATGTTCTTCCATTTGTTTGTGTCCTCTTTTATTTCATTGAGCAGTGGTTTGTAGTTCTCCTCGAAGAGGTCCTTCACATCCCTTGTAAGTTGGATTCCTAGGTATTTTATTCTCTTTGAAGCAATTGTGAATGGGAGTTCACTCATGATTTGGCTCTCTGTTTGTTTGTTATTGGTGTATAGAAATGCTTGTGATTTTTGCACATTGATTTTCATAATTTCTGATGCTACTAAAAATGACATTTCAGATGGTGTTTCAAAATTTTAAAATGTTGTATTCATTGCTAGTATAAATATCATCTTTGTAAATTAACCTTGTATTCTACAATCTTGCCAAACCCCCTTAGTAGTTTTAGTAGTGTTTTTATAGATCCTATTGGATTTTCTACACAGAACAATTATACTTTCTGCAAATAAAGACAGTTTTATTTCCTCCTTGTCTATGTTTGCCTTTTATTTTTTATTACCTTATTGCTCTGACTAGAACATCCAGTACAATATTGGGTATAGATGGTGAGAGTGAATGTCCTTGCTTTGTTCCTGATCTCCTTTAGGGGACGCATTCATCTTTCATATTATGTTTCATTTTCATTGTATGTTGTTGTTGTTGTTTGTAGATTTATCAGGTTGAGGATGTTTCCTTCTATTCCTAGTTTGTGAAGAGTTTGTATCATTAGCTGATGTTGGATTTTGTCAAGCATTTATTTTGTATCTATTGAGATGATCATATGTTTTTTGTTTTTTTGTCTGTGAATGTGGTGAATTGTGTTGATTTTGAAATTTTAAACAATTGTTGCATTTCTGATGTGAACCCTACTTGGTCATCATGTATTATTCTTTTAAAACATTGTTGGAATCAGTTTGTTAAGAGTTTAAGAATTTTTGCATCTGTGTTCATTAGGAGATATTGGTTGGTTGATAGTTACATCTTTTTCTTGTTGTGTCTTTATCTGGTTTTCTTGGTAGAGTCATACTGGCCCTGGGATAATGAGTTGGGAAGGTTCTGTCTTTTTTAGTTTTCCAGAAGAGTTTGCATAGAATTCGTATTTTTTCTTCATTAAATGTTTGGTAGAATTCATGACTGAACAAATCTAGTCCTAGAATTTTCTTTGGGGGATTTTTTTTAAAGTAATTTTAGATCCACAGAAGAGTTGCACAGATAGTATAGAGAGTTCCTATCTACCCTTCACTTAGCTTCTGTTAATAAATCTTATATAACCATGGTACATTTGTCTGTAGTGATGTTCCCTCTTCCATTCCTATTACTAATTTATGCCTTCTCTCTTTTTTTCCTAATCAGTCTGGCTAGAAGTTTATCAAGTTTTTTTTCAAAGAACCATCTTTTGATTTTGTGGTTTTCTATAAGTATTTTGAAGTCTCATGTTACTTGATAGATGAAACAGACATAGCTGCTGCTTTTTTTTTAACCTGTAGTGGGATAATTTTAATTCAATAATTTTCAGATTCTATTTCACTTTATATATAGTTTCCTCATTTAATAACTGCTTTTCTTTGTTTTTCGGTTGACCAGCTCTTTTAAGTTCTTGCCTAGTTTTTAGGAATGGCCTCTGGTTCAGAATATTAGTTTTCTCTATGAAATTCAATGTTTAACATAATTTTGGAATGGAATACTGTTCCAGTATTCTGAGGCTTCGCTGGAGCTTAAAAGACTTTAAGGAAAAAGCTTAGAGAAACTAAGGCAGGATGATATATTCACACTTACACATTATAGTCTAAATTCAAGGTGAATTGTGCTTTTAGTTCTACAGTTGACCATAAAGATATTAATATTCACTAGCAGTTAAGTAGTTAGGATATTTCGGAGTTTAATGATCAGAACAAACTCTGTGTAACTTTGTTATATAAGATAATATAAACCCTAATTTCTCTGAAAGTTTTAACATTCAGAAGAATTAGCTTAATTGTGGCTAGTAATAAGTACCAATGAAGTAAAGACATGATTACCTATTATTCAGTTTTACCAGTATCAGTAAAATGTGGTCCCTTATGATAAATAACTGATCCATGTTTAGAGTTCAGCTTGATTGTTTGCATTTGTGTATACTTTCTTTTTTTGTTTTGTTTTAATCCTATCACTACTAATATGTACTTGGTATGCACTTGTTTTCAGAAGGGGACCATCTGGACCAAGATTTGGACCTAGAAATGATAAAATTAAGCAGTAAGTTTTGTTCATTTGTTTAAATGATAATCATATTTCTGTGTAGACTAGAGATTGGCAAACTGCAGCCTGTGAGCCAAATTTGTCTGCAGCCTGTTTTTGTAAATACAGTTTTATTGGAACATAGCTATGCCCATTTGTTTTCGTATTATCAATAGGTACTGTCAAGCTACAATGGCAAAGTTGAGTAGTTGTGACAAATCTGTGGCAGATTTTATGGCCCACAAAATCTAAAATATCTGCTGAGTGTCTGCTCCTTTACAGAAAAAGTTGTTGACCCCTGATAAGACTAAATACAACTGCTAGGTTATAAAAACCTAATTCATTTTATTTTATAGACTATAACTGCTGGGCTATAAAATCCAAATTCTTTTTATTTTCTCAGAATTATAGCTAAAGAAATGCAGGATTGTTGGTTTTTTTTATGACTTCATTACCTTATGTCAAATCCATTTATTTAGCATAGTCTGAAGGTCTATTTTGTTTTTAAATCCATAGCTTGATTCCTATTTTCAGAATGATAATGAAGGTAATATAATATATTTAATTTGTTGATCTACTGCATGTTTTTATCTACTTCCAGAATTTTTTCATATCTCTTATTTATTGTAACCTATATATTGAACTAAGTTTTATGGCTAATTAATTTGCAGTTTAAAACCCTTGAGGTATATATTATTTGGTGATAGATGGAGATAATATGCTGTAATCAATGTATCTAATGTTGGAAAGATATGAGTCCTGACAGGACGGGAGAAGGAATGGAAAGAGCAGTGAGTCACTTGAGGGAAGCCTCTGGAAACTGACCAAGCTATAAAGACTAACTGTGGAAGGTGAACTGCATGGCCCAGGTTCAAGACCTAAGGAGGCATAATAGTCACTACCCTAAGTCTGGGTATAGATGGCACATTGTGGGAAGGGTTCTATAATGGTGTATCTAGTTATTGGTGAAATACTTGGGCTTTACTCAGGTAGCTGTTGGCGTGAAGAAATATTTCCATACTTAGCCTAATTCTAACTAATGGATTTTGAGATATGGAACCAAAGAACCAACAGATGATTACAAGTACTAGACTGGATATATTAGTCTTCTATTGCCAGGTAACAAACTGCCATAAATTTAGCAGCTTAAAACAACACACATTTATCACCTCACAGTTTCCTTGGGTCAGGAATTCAGGCACTTCTTAGGTGAACCTTTTGCTCAGATTTAACTAGATGGCAATCAGGGTATCACCAGGTATGACCAACTCAGGTAGTTGTCAGAATTTATTTTCTGCAGCTATAGATTTCATGGTGCTTCTTCAAGGCCAGTAGAAGAGAGAATCTGTACTGTTTCAAGTCTCTGATTTGACTAAAGAAGTAACAAGCCACTTTTAGATGCAATTTATTACTTTTATAGTAAAAGGAAGAGTAGCCAAAGTTAGTAGCTCTCAAGGTCATTGTCCCGCGCACCAAAAATAATGATACAGCTGGGTACGGTGTTCCACGCCTGTAATCACAGCACTTTGGAATTCTCCTTCAAAGGAGGATTGCTGGAAGCCAAAAGTTTTGAGACCAGCCTGAGCAACAAAGTGAGACCCCCTTCTCTTAAAAAAAAGAGGGGGGGTGGTCAATGGCTGCAGTACAAATTGTGGGATACTCTATTGCAAAGGAGCTATTTATAAACTGTGGTTTTTATAGTCTGCACGTAGAGCCTGCAGAAAGTTTATACCTCATCAGAACCTGGGAGGTGATGAGAAACTGCCTTATGATAGTCTCATAAGGGAAACAGGGAGGTGGATGGAAGAAGACCCCATGAGCCTCTCATTCTCTCATGTTCCAGGGAGATCACAAGCATTCTACCAAGACTCAAATTAGCTGTAGTTCAAGCCTGTATGGCATATGTGGATGCCAGTGTGTAATGACTGAGCCATTCTTCCCCACTGAGCCAGAGTGACTTCTGTATCGACTCACATGTTACCTTTTACCTAAGCTGCCACTGGAGAAGAGGGCTCCACTGATGACATACCTATTTTTTGTCCTGCCAGTATGCTCTGTTTCCTGTCTGATATCCTTCTGAAGAGTGAACCTAGTAAGGAGTGTTGCCAGTTGGGGTCTTTTGAGTATGATTTTCCAGCTGAATCCCCAAACCACAACCAGTTGTACAGAGTAGGCATTAAAGAATATATGTCTATGTTAGTAAATGCCAAACATACACACATGAATTTGTATATGTATATTTATGTATTACACTATTAATATCACAATAACTTTGGTGATCACAGAATTTTAGACTAGTAAGGGATTGTTAAGTATATTTGTGTTTTTACTCTAGAGCTGAAAGCTTGCTGGATTTAATTAGAATAAGGTCATTCATCAAGCATGCATTAAACCTTGATCAATGCTTATCTAAGCAGGACATGACTCACCAGTGTGCCCAAGATGGAGGAGCACAACTTGCCACACAATTTACCCAAGGACAAATCTCTGGCATTATTTTAGTACACAAAATTGCTAGCACTGGTCAGTTTCTTTAGTTAAGCTGTTATCACCACTTAATTTATAACATTTCAATACAGAATGTTTTCTACTGCATAGATTAGCAACATCGTTGCTGTCTTTGAACTTGGTTGGCCACATTTATTAGTGTTGTTAACAGATTAATCCTACAAAAAATACTTGACATCACTTCTTAGGAAAGACTCTTTTTGAGGAAAATTTTTAAATATTCACATGTCTACATAAAATTTATGCTTCTCTTTGAAATGTTTCGTTTGCTTTTTAAATTTTGTTTTGTTTTTAAAGAGAGTTTGTTCAAGCATAAAGTATGGAGATGGACCACCTGGAAATACCAGCTCCAAAGGAATGGAGTCAGCATTCCAGAGTAGGGACGTTAAGATTTCATTTATATAAGCAGGCAGGAACTTTTAGCAGGATTACATTTCCTTTGCCTTTAAATTAAACAGTAGCATTATAAGTGCCACTCTAGTGAATTGTAGACATTCTGTGTTAGGGGTAGGGAATCTCCTAATTATAGCCTTGGTCAGACCAGCTTAACTTTTATGAGATTCCCTCCCCCACATCCCAGGGAATGCTCCATGGTGTAACAGCCATATGTAGTTGCAAAAAATATAGCTTAACTTTAAAATTTCTTTTGTCAGCAGTACCTTAAAAGACCAGAAGATGGGGATATTAACTATGAAAATGAATATTTTATTTCAGGGTTTTTTCACTTTGTCTGTTTTTTGAAACAGGGTTTTGCTCTGTCACCCAGGCTGGAATGCAGTGGCACAATCACAGCTCACTGCAGCCTTGAAACCCTGGGCTCAATTCATCCTTCCACCTCAACTCCTGAGTAACTGGAAGCTTCAGGCACATGCCACCATGCTTGGCTAATTTTTTATAGAGACGGGGTTTCCCTACGTTGCCCGGACTGGTCTCGAACTCCTGGGCTCAAGTGATCCTCCCACTTCAGTCTCCCAAAATGCTGGATTGCAGGCATGAGCCAAAAACACCTGGCCAGTGTTGTTTTCTTTATAAAATAAGGGGTGCGTATTGCAGAGCGTAAATTTGTTTCTTAACCGAAGAGCACTGATATTTATCAAGTATGTGCTATGTGTTAGGCACTATGCTAAGTGTTTGAAAAACACTGTTTCATTTAATTCTCACAAATAAAGTAAGCTTATCAGCTTCATTTTAAAGTTAAGAAAACGTGAGACTACAACAGACTTGCAAGGTGAATTCCAAAGGGGAGTGCAATAGTACAATCTTGGCTCACTGCATACGTAGTAAGTGATAAAGTTGTACTGCAAACCCAGGTTTGTCTGAATACAGAACCCAGGGGTTCTACACTATACCATTCACCTTCTCTATTGGTAATTAGAATAGAGCCATTTCAGAAACACAGGTGCTCTCGGCCTCTTAAAAGGATGGAAAACAGTATTGAAAATGTCTTTTCCTCATTATATTCTCTCTCATGTCTTTTATTATCTCATATGAATCGCCTTTGACTGGCCATGATATAAAAATCTCCACCCTTCCTTCACAAACTACTTTTTCCTTTGCATTCTTAATTTTTTATTTTAGTTCATAGCCATCGTCTACTACCACTTAATTGCTCAAATTATAAATCTAGGAGTTATCTACTCTTCCCAATTCCTTCACTCACATCAAGTTAATCTCCTGGTTCTTAAAATATTGCCTCCTCTTACATATATTTCCTTATCCTAGAACCTTCTCACCATCCACTGCCTCTTTTACTCTGCCTGATTAACTCTTGACTCCTCAAAACTCAGCACAGGGGTCATGATGTCATCTCTGGTCCAGGCTGAATTTATCTAGGCTACATGTCAGATACTATGGGCTTCCTTCTATTGTATCCCTTAACACATGGTAGTATAATCATGGATATCAGTTTTCCCAACTGGAGTATAATCTTGCTAAATACCAGGCTCATAACCTTCATGATGGTAACCTTGATGAATAGCATATTAATAACTTTGTTTTATTCTTAGACACAGGTTCTGAGTCTTGTCACCCAGGCTGGAGTGCAATAGTACAATCTTGGCTCACTGCAACCTCCGCCTCCCGGAGGAGGATCCTCCCACCTCAGCTTCCTGAGTAGCTGAGACTACAGGCACATACCACCATGCTCAGCTAATTTTGTATTTTTTGTAGAGACAGGGTTTTGACATGTTGGCGAGGCTGATCTCAAACTCCTGGGCTCAAGCGATCCTCCCGCCTCAGCCTCCTGAAGTGCTGGGATCAGAGCCCTGAGCCACCACACCTAGCCATAACTTTTTAATAAATGTTTTTTGAATGAATGATATATTTAACTCAGATTTGAAAATGTTTGTTAAATGCTTACCTTGCACCATGACCTGGGAAATAAAAGGATAAGTGGGTCAGTCTCTGTTTTTAAGGCATTTATAGTATAACAATGGGGACAAGACCAATGTGAAATACAAATAGAAATCAAAGGACTATAACTATTGTGAAAATGTAAAAGATCATGGGGAAGTATGTTATCACTTGCTTTGTAAACCAAACTATCTCCATATTAAAGTAAATAAGTAGATCATTTTCTTTATTCTACATAAATTGTGTTCTGGGTGGGGAACTGGATTCAGAGTGTTACACCAGCAGATAGTAATGTGTGAAGGACAAAGCAGCAATAACTCACTAATCATGTAGCAGAAAAATTAAAATATTCGGGGTTTCCATTATCAATAGTGATTTATTACATGTGTGCCATGTTGTTGAGGGAATACGTGTAGGTTTATGATACTCTAGTGAGAATCTGGAATTTTATGGATTCTGTCCCAATTAATCTGCCTCTATCCATGGAATGTTATCCTTAAAGGGTCCTTTTGGGTTTTTTTTTTTTTTTTTTTTTGGTTTTTTTTTTTCCCTTTGAGACAGGTCTCACTCTGTTGCTCAGGCTGAAGTGCAGTGGTGTAGTCACAGTTCACTGCACCTCAACCTCCTGGACTCAAGGAAATCTCCCACCCCAGCCTCCCAAGTGGCTGGGACCACAGGCACATGCCACCATAAGCAGCTTATTTTTAAATTTTTTTGTAAAGACGGGGGCTCACTGTGTTGCCTAGTCTGGTCTCAAACTCCCAGGCTCAGGGGATCCTTCCGCCTTGCGGAAGTGTTGAGATTACAGGCATGAATCACCAGGCCTGGCCTTTAAAGAGATTCTGGGACCATAACTATTTTATTAGCTTTTTGTTTTCATTTTAAAAGCATATATAATGTCTATGGCCATACCACCCTGAACGCACACAATCTCGTCTAAAAGTATATATATGTATATTAATATCCATAATAGCTATAATCTGATCATGTGTAGGAGCCTTAGTACATTTTGTCCATTCCTGTCCTGCCATAGCACCCTACTTTAAGCCATTAATTATCATCATTTGCATATGACAAAAAAACTAGCTGGGAATTTCAAAATTGATCCTTGATGAACAGTAGCTTTACTTTTGTTTGTAGTTAAATGGAGGTGTCTACACTCACTGCTTTATATCTCCTCAAGTAGCTGGATGTGCTTTATAGGATTTATACTCAAATTGTTCATTTATTCAGCAAATATTTATTGAATGGCCACTGTGCCCCATGCACCACTATAGGTACTGGACTTACAAAAGTGAACAAAATAGGCAAGGTCACTGCATTCATTGAGCTTACCTTCTGGTGGGGAGAGGCAGAAAATAAGCATGTAAATAAGTAAATAGGTACAATTACTATCACTTTATATTTGCTTACACGCTATAAATAAGATAGAGTAATGGGGTAGAGCACGCTGTTTCACAGCTATAAGGTTAATACAGTGCATTCAACATACATTCGAACATATGTTCCATAAGGGCTGGGATTACTTGTCTGTTTTGTTCAATGTTATTTCCTCAGTACCTAAAACAGTACATAGTAGGTTCTCTTTATTTGTTGAATAAATTAATTGTGTATTTGTGCCATTGTTCTTAAATAGGATGAACACCTTTAACTGTCTACTTAGGGGATTGGGAGTTGCAACAAGATGTCTTAGAGATTTAGGTGTTCTTTCAGATCTGTTTGGACAGAAGAGAACACTGCATGCCCAACTTGGTTGATCTTCAGTCTTATATCCACCAGTGGAATAATGTGTGGGAAGCACAGAACTCTGGGATGCTGTGAAAAATCTTGAAGTTTATGTGTGGGTAATCAGTGGGTGTACATGATGCTTTTAACCCGGGATGGAGGTTACTGTCATCAAGCTTAGTAATTGCTACTTGAATCTGAGAGTACTTCTGAATCCACCTATGTCTAAATGGGCCTTCGTTTTGTTTTTATAGCAAATTTTTTAAAGAACTAGCTCTTTCAAAATTAAACATGACCGTGCCTCACTCCTCACTTACTACATTAGTTTGGGGACTTGCGTGGGGTAGAGGGCGGAGACCATATCTGTGTATTGTAAAAAATTGTTAAAGCCCCCTACGCACTTCTTCCTTTTCCAACTAGAAACACAATTGCAAATCTTCATTTATTTAAATATTTATACATTTAATGTTTACAACCATCATGGACCCTTAATGGCAGGCTGCGTTTGGAGACATGCATCATTAGGCAGTTTCATTGTGTGAACATCATAGAGTACTTACACAAACCTACAGGGTGTAGTCTACTACACACCTAGGTTATATGGTATGGCCTGTAGCTCCTAGGCTACAAACCCATACAGCGTGTGACTGCACTCAATACCGTAGGTAATTATAACACAGTGGTAAGTATCTGTGTGTCTAAACTTATCTAAACGTAGAAAACATGCAGTAAAAATATGGTATTATAACTTATGGGACCACTGTTGTAAATGTGCTTTATCATTGACCAAAATGTTATGCAGCACATGTCTGCAGTAAGTAATCCAATGCACTTTAAACAGTGTTTAGTTGTGAGGACCATAGATTTGCTTTATTTCTCCTTTTAAATATTTCATTGTTGTGACTTATTTCATAAACTAATTTAAGATAACCTTTTGTCTTGTGGTTAGAGCCACAGAGGAGAATAAAACACTTAAAATAATTAAACATGTCCATGTTTGTGTACTCTGGAGTTAACTCCTGAATGAGAGTGGATAGCTGAGGACAGTTATTACAATTTTAAGTTTAGGTTAAGTCTTTACTGAACAGCCTGAAATTTGGTTAAAACAGACCTCCATCATCTAATATAAAGGATGAACAAACAACCGAAAAACAGAAAACAATTTTTTCCTTTTTGCTTCCTGATGGGTTCTTCAAAATATTCCCAGGTGTCCCCAGTTATCTTATACCCTGTTTAAGAAAAATCTGATGAGCAGTGAAGAATTCTACCCATTGAGCATCAGTATCTCTTAGAATATGCCCTACATTTTCATTCTGGAAACTAGGTATGTTTCATAAGCCTTTACCATACCTGAGCAAAAGGTATGTTAAAAAGTATGTTAACATACCTCCTTTGTTAGCCTTCATGTATGAAATGTATAGCAAAAGTAGGGTGCAGCGGTGTCTGTGCTGCCTCAATAGCCTGTTGAAAAGAAAAACTGGGCCGGGCGCGGTGGCTCAAGCCTGTAATCCCAGCACTTTGGGAGGCCGAGACGGGCGGATCACGAGGTCAGGAGATCGAGACCATCCTGGCTAACCCGGTGAAACCCCGTCTCTACTAAAAAATACAAAAAAACTAGCCGGGCGAGGTGGCGGGCGCCTATAGTCCCAGCTACTCGGGAGGCTGAGGCAGGAGAATGGCGTAAACCCGGGAGGCGGAGCTTGCAGTGAGCTGAGATCCAGCCACTGCACTCCAGTCTGGGCAACAGAGCAAGACTCCGTCTCAAAAAAAAAAAAAAAAAAAAAAAGAAAAGAAAAACTGATTATTTTTAGTGAAGCTGTTTAAATTCTGCACTTAATGAGCATGCTGACAGTACATTTAACTTGCTTATGGGTTGCAAGTCAGAAGCAGGACTAAAAGTAAGCTATCTTTAAATATTACTTTAATTTATATCATATTGTCTTTCATTATCTGAGTACTGAAGCCCACAAATGGAAGAACATTGCTATAAAGTTCTAAGTTTAAATTTAATAGTTGAATAATTCTCCGAGAATTTGCTATTCTTTATTATGTCTAACGAAAGTTTCAAAAATTGTAAGTATTCTCAAAAGAAGGATAAATAATTGTTTAACTTTTTTAAACTAGTGTTCAGAATCAAGTCGATGAAGTTATTGATGTCATGCAAGAAAATATTACAAAGGTAATTGAGAGAGGGGAGAGACTAGATGAACTACAGGACAAATCAGGTACAGATTTTCATGTATTTCTTGATATTACTAATCTGTTTGCTAGTTTTTTTCTTCTACTTATCTAGCCAGCATTTACAAATCTTGGCTTAGGAAACTGGTATTTGGTTCTTAAGTGTATGATTTTAATGGTTTAATTTTAACTCCTTTACTTTGAGTCATGTTATTGTTACATTATTTTTTAATTGTTTAGTGGAGAATGAAGAATTTAAAATTTCATTGTTGAAGAGTGAAGAGTAGAGCTGTTTTTTCTTTTTTTTTTTTTTTTTTTTTTTTGAGACGGAGTCTTGCTCTGTCGCCCAGGCTAGAGTGCAGTGGCCGGATCTCAGCTCACCGCAACCTCTGCCTCCTGGGTTCACGCCATTCTCCTGCCTCAGCCTCCCGAGTGGCTGGGACCACAGGCGCCCACCACCTCGCCCGGCTAATTTTTTGTATTTTTAGTAGAGACGGGGTTTCACCGTGTTAGCCAGGAGGGTCTCGATCTCCTGACCTCGTGATCCGCCCGTCTCGGCCTCCCAAAGTGCTGGGATTACAGGCTTGAGCCACCGCGCCCGGCAGAGCTGTTTTTTCTTTTGCACTTTGATGTTGATGAACTTTGTGTTTCTCACAATCTCAGGGCCGAAAGACCTACTCACTTTTCAACACTTGTTTCAAACTTATCTGCTATTTTTATTTTATGTTTCATTTGGTAACTTAGTCACCTTTCTTTACTTTCAGTCATTATACCTATAACCTATATACCTATACCTGGCATGTACTTGGCACTCAAATATTGTTTGAATGGTGAATGGCTGAATACCTGATTAATCTTTGACAGGCTTAAAAAAAAGACAACCTCGCTTAGTCACTTTTAAAATGTATGTTTTCCTTTAAAATCAGTCACTTTTGATATCTTCTAAAAAGCTAACTTCTCTACATATAATTTTTTTTCTAGAGGTGTGCCAAGCGTTTGAATTTTTAAAGAGTATTTTCTTACTAGAATTCCTAAGCTTATTTATAAGCATTAAGGCCCTAAAAAGACTTTTCTTAATTTTATAATAAAAAAGGATTGAGCAAACTGATCTGCAAGCTGTTTTTTACTTTTTGTTTTTGTTTTTGTTTTTCTTTTTATAATGTAGAATGCCAGAGTTTGTGGGTGGAAAAAAGGGAGAATGTTGTTTTCATGCTTAACAGGGAATAAATTTGCAGAAGTAGAAATTAATATTTTCTTATCTTTGTGTGACTAGATAAAAGAATCCTGTTATGTCGTTTAATCCTTCTCTCCATCCTCTATGTGATATAGAAAGCTTATCGGATAATGCAACAGCTTTTAGCAACAGATCCAAACAACTTCGAAGGCAAATGTGGTGGCGCGGATGCAAAGTAAGTAAATCAGAAGCTCCTGGATAGATCGGTCAGCATCTGAAGTGGTATTTAAACACATGAAGGAGAAAGGGCCTCTAGAGCATAACCTCTGTGAGAACAGGGCCTATAACTGTCCTGAGACATGGTAGAAATTCAGTGAATACTTGTGAACTTAATTGCTTTTGGGATAGGGATAACTAAATAAATCGGTATGCCTAAAAGGATGTTTTCATAGATTTTTTTCATGAGAGTAATCCACATTTTATTAATATTTGGTTACCTCTGGACTTATTAACTTGTAACAAATATACATTTTTTTCTTGAAATTTACTGTTAGTACTTTTTTGGAGCAACCTCTAGCATTATATAGAGATATCAAAAAAATAAAGTGGGAGCTAGAGAAAAATATGACTTTTAGTTGAAAGGGGAAAAAATAACAGCAGCTTACATATCTGAATCTGTTAAGGCAAATGGAGTTAAGAAAAAACTCCATTTCCCTCATTATTCCAGAAAAATAAAAAGTAAAGGAAATTTTTAACATTTTTAACAAGGAAAACATTGAGAATCACTACATACTAATATACTCCTCCAAAACATTGTATAGAAATACATTTACTTCTTAAATCAACTGTGGCTACTAATCATTAACAAAATGTTTTTCATGTTATATAAGCAAATCTTTTCTTTTTTTCTGATTCTAGGTATAATTTTTGGCTTTGTTAAAAATTTAGACAAGAACTGTTTTTAGTCTCTCAAGTTTAGCAATAACTTTCTTTTATTTATTTTTTTGAGATAGAGTTTTGATCTTGTTGCCCAGGCTGGAGTGCAATCTCCACCTCCAGGGTTCAAGCGATTCTCCTGCCTCAGCCTCCCGAGTAGCTTGGATTAACAGGCCTGTACCACCACACCTGGCTAATTATGTTTTTTGTTGTTGTTGTTGTTTTTTGTTTTTTTTAGTAGAGACGGGGTTTCTCCATGTTGATCAAGCTGGTCTCGAACTCCCGACCTCAGGTGATCCGCCTGCCTCGACCTCCCAAAGTGCTGGAATTACAGGCGTGAGCTACTGTGCCAGCCAGCAATAACTTTCTAAACCTGACTTAGCCATATGCTAAGGAATTTTTCCAAGAGTTACCTTGGATTTATTTATTTTTATCTGTCTGCCTATTGAATCGTCCTACTTTCAGAAGTGGAACTGGGGAAAGAAACAAACTGTTTCATTTCTCCCCTTGTTCAGAATTTAAATTTTCTATTCTAAATTACTTATTCTTTAAAGAATGAATTTATTTAAAGTCTCTTTCTTCTTCTTTTTTTTTTTTTTTTTTTTTTTTTGAGGCAGTCTTGACGTGTCTCCCAAGCTGGAATGCAGTGATGCAATCTCGGCTCACTGCAACCTCTGCCTCCCAGGTTCAAGTGATTCTCATGCCTCAGCCTCACAAGTAGCCCAGGTTCAAGCAATTCTCCTGCCTTGGCCTCCCGAGTAGCTGGGATTACAGACATGTGCCACCACACCTGGCTAATTTTTGTATTTTTAGTAGAGGTGGGGTTTCACTGTGTTGGCCAGGCTGGTCTTGAACTTCTGGCCTCAAACAATCTGCCCATCTCAGCCTCCCAAAGTGCTGGATTACAGGCATGAGCCACCACACCTGGCCTAAAGCTTCTATGTCTATAGAAATTTTCTATTCTGTGGGCTAATTTGGAAAAACAAAAGGTCCAAGAACCATTCACCCCTTCTCTCCCCCAAACTCATGTACCCCATTCATGTATCCACAAAAAAGATGGTCATAATGAACATTTTGCCTAACTTTTTTTTTAACCATTTCTAAAAATGTTTGCTTTGTACTTTATGGGGTTTGGGTCAGAGGAATAGTGTGCTTTTGGGGAGGAAAAAACATTGAGTTATATTTTTAAATAGTCATCACCTTGAGGACCTCTGGAGACCATGAATAGCATTGACCATGTAATGAAAACCATTGTTCCATAACATAACAAAGACCATTTACAGTAGCAAGTATTCTTCATTTATTATTTTCTAATGCTTAGCTTCCTTCAATTTTACTGTACCCCATTAATACTTCATTGTGCTAGTGTTCATCTGGGGCAGCCTCCCTGTGCCTGCCATTTTCTAGGTTGACTTCCATAATGAGTAATTTCGGAAGGGTTTTAAGAAAAAGGATATAAGGGCAGAACACAGATCACGAGTTTCCAGTGGCTAAGGGGAATGTGGTGCGGTTGGAGACTGACAACAGGTCATGAGGAAACTTGTTGAGGGTGGTGGTGGAAATGTCCTATATTTGATGGTGCTCATGCCTATTAACAGCTGGATATATTTGTCAAAACCTATCAAAAGTACTTTTAGAGAATAAGTTTTATTCTGTGTAAAGTGTATCTCAATATACCTGGCTTTAAAAATAAATGAATTAATAAAATTATCCATGGGTGGGGAAAGAGAATCACTAACACCTCTTTTAAGGTATCTGGGGGGTTGTGAAGCTCTTATATGTTTAATGCCATACAGATTTTTGTTCATGAGCTTTGGACTTGCATGAATACAATACTGCCATTTGCAATTGTAAACATTTTCTGCGCAGTGTTAGAAACCCAAGGAAGAAGACTATTCATTGAGGTGTTTTTAAATTGATATTGATGTTCTCATTCAAATCTTAAGTAAAGCCGAACACACATTTAACAGGGCAAATTAATGTACATTTTAGGTAAGGTGGAAAAACTGTAGAAATTCCAAATTATTTTAGAAATGTTTCAGATTAATAAAAACGGATTAAAGTACTTTAGTTTATCGTATAATGTGGACCCAGACACCTACTAAAAATACATCTCCAATCCATTCTGATTCTCTTTCTACATTTTTTTGTTATCATAATAATTGTAATAGGCACTGGTATCCAGATTACAAATCTTCCATATATTCTTTGGGTCACTTTGTTATAACATATTAAGGAGCTGACCAAGAACTGACCTTAAGGTTTCTTAACTACAAAACTGACACAGAATGCTCTTAGGCAAAGTTGCTTATTAAATGAGGCTATTCATAAATAATCTAAAATATATTCCTCAAAATGGAGATAAAAATGCCAAGAAGAAAGTAAGGGGAGAAAAAACAGAATTCTCATTTACTTTGAAAAAAACTGCTATAAACTGCTACTTTATATGTATTGAACCATTTGAATTGCATGGCCTATGTTATTCATCGTATCTTGACACTTGAACAGAGTCTAAAATACTGTATATTTTCTCTGGTCTCACATTAGTAATAAGCGCATCAAATCATAGAGGTTCAAGCCCATGAAGGCTTTGATTGTTACGGTTTTCTCTGCAGTACAGCTTTTGAACCAACAAAATCCAGTAAAGAAAAACACCTCAAATTTGGGGAACTCTGATTGTTTCCCAAAGAATGAAAAATAGCCAGCAAATTCATATGGGAAAAAATTTGAAGACATTTCAAAAAATGTGCCTATTTATTGAGATGATTTAGTATGATACAGTAAATAGAACAACGAATAGTCTTGACTTTATTAACAAGTCAAATATTAATATCTTTATATGCCCTTTTGTGTGTTGTAGATAAAAGCCATCATGGCTTTGGTTGCTGCTATCCTTTTGCTAGTGATTATCAGTAAGTATTTATTGGATTATCACTTCTTAGGGTATCACTTGTTTTAGAGTTCATTTTAATTCCCTTTTTATTTTCAGCTGACCTAGCATGTCTGAAGTCAGGATTGAGTAATGACTTCTGACCTGTCTCAGGAGCTCTTAGAATCTATCGATCTCTGAAAATGCTCTTAAGTAATATGTAAAATTTTATGTGACTATGTATATGTACATTTTTATGGAGAGTCTATATCTTTTATCAGATTCTCAAAGGGAACTCCTGTTCTGCCCCCAACCCTTACCCCCAAATCCAGGGCTAAGTGATTTGTTCCAGGCCAACTCTGGTTCCTGTTACACTAAGGTCTGAAATACTCATGTTCTATTTATTATTAACTCTCAGGAATGGCAGTTTGCATCTTGTAATATTGTTTTGGAAGGATACATCCAAATGCATTCTCCAGATGATTTTTGTTTGGTTTTTGTTTGGTTCTGCAGTTGAGCATAATTTCTATCATTAAAGCATGACTCCTTGCCTTCCTTTTTCCCTTAATGTTCTTTTGAAAATCAGATCATTTTAAATATCTCTTTTTCTTCAAGGCCTCTCTACCTGTGGTTACAGAGGTTTTATGAAGATTTGGAAAGTATCTAAAAATAATCATTTGAAAAATTATATTATGCTGTTATTTTTTTAAAACAGAAAAAATGTTTTGTTACAAAGAAATACAGTCAATCCTCATTATTCATAGATTCTGTGTTTGCAAATCCACTTACCAGGTAAAATTATTTGTAACCCCAAAATCAGTACTCATGGTGCTTTCACAGTCATTTACAAACATGTTCAGAGTAACAAAAAATGTAAGTCCCCCAACCCACACATCCCTAGCTGAGGTTAAACAAAGCCATTTCTGCCTTTTTATTTCAGCACTCATAACATAAACATGTTCTTTTTGTAGTCTATTTAGTACCACATTTTCTGCATTGTCGTGCTTTTCTCTGGTGATTTCAGTGCTGAAGTGTTCTCTAGTGTTGCTCAGTACAAGAGAGCTGTGATATGTCTTCCTGGAGAAAATACACAATAGGCAAACTTTGTTCAGGCATGAGTTATAGTGCTGTTGGCCTTGAGCTCAGTGTTACTGAATCAATAATACGTATTAAATAAAATGTCTTTAAACAGAAACACATATAAAACAAGGTTATGTATTGATTAACAAAAATCTAGTAGCCAGAGACTCACAGGAACTTAACCTTGTATTTTCCCTAGCAGTAGTGGTTCAGTATTCACTAATTTCGTGTTTGTAGTGACCTTATAGAAAATAATTACCTCAAAAACCAAGACTTAATCATGTATATATGGTGGGCAATTGGAAAATGTGAAATATTAATAACAAAAGGAAAAATTCAACTATATAACTACAACACAGAGATAGCTACTACTACTAATATAACTATTATATATACTTCTCTTTTCCTATTAATATACAAGCATGTTTTTTAAAAAAACTAAGACTATATTATATGTACTTTCTAATAAATATATTGTGAATATTTTCCCAGTTTATCAAAATTTTTTGTAACATTTTAACAGCAGATACAAGCTATGACTATGCCATTATTTATTTAAGATGCCAATGTTAGACATTTAGGTTGTTTTATGATATTTTTTGCTTCTCCTTTCCCATTTATTATTTATTACCTCAGATAAAAGTTCAGTCAATCCTCATTACTCATTTCTAAAAGTAGACACAACTGCATTTAGGAATATTGCTTCAAACATAGCATATATATATGAGGTTGATATATTGCTTTTTTCATGTTTTCTCTTACAGTTCTTATAGTCATGAAATACCGTACTTGATTTGATGACAGAGATCTTCATTAAACAAGATCTGGGACAGTAATAAAAGATTGCTGCATAATTTAAATGAAACCTATGTGTATATAACTTTCAAAACTTCTTTTTCAAGAAACTAAGAGGCAAGTATCACTTCAAATTGGAACGTTGAGAATGTCCAGTTATCTTCTCCCCTTCTAACAAAATGTTCTTTTCATAATTATGTTTAAGGCAAAGAGAACTAGCCTCTATTTTTCCATATTTCAAGGATCTAATTTGAAACTAGATACTTGCCAGTTCATTATTTGTGTATATAGTTAAACACTGATGATAATATTTCATACTAGTAATTTAATGGCATAAGGACTTGCATTATTGCATTAGGGAGCGGGTCACGCTGGGGGTCAGGAAACCTGTGTAGAGTACCAAATTATATGCTGAAAGAGATGCATAACCATTCTGTCAGTATTTGCAGAAATACCATTCTTTTCATATTACAGTTGTTTTGCAAGCAATTTCCATATTTATAGGTGTAACAAAAGCTAAATGTTGTAAATGTTGTTGCCTTCAGCTATAACTAAAAACATTCCAGTAAATCTATTTTTGACTGTGTAAGAGAATGTGTAGTAATTTTTTTGGCATTTGGATTATGGAAATGGAAATTTTTAAACAGTGTGAAAAACATGGTATGGCACCATAAAACTGGACATAATAAAGTTATTGAAGAGTGTCATTGGAGTATTTGAAAATGACCAATATATAGCTGCCAGTCATGGTCCAGTCTGTTTTCAGTTAAACTCCAATAAAGAGAGACGAGTCAGTCCTAATGTGAGTAAATGAAATTCACAGGTAACTTACTCCTTAATTTTATTTTAGTTAATAGCCTCTAACTTCCAACTATCTCATTTACCAAAAGTATGAAAAGTAGCAAAACCATCTATTAATACTTTGAATTTTGTATCTTTGCATTTCCCATTCATCCTTGAGGAGATGTATGTTGCACAATCAAGTTTTGCATCAGCCAACAGTAATGAGTATTAGAAAGTCAGGAACCTAAATATATATATATACACACACACACACACACAGGATAATCAGTCAGTCGGTAACCAAATGCTAGAGAGTGACCATTAACCTAAGCCTGTTTTTATAATAAAAAAAGTGTTAACTTTAAAATATGCCAACCTCCTTGTGTCTTTTAGTCAAGTCAGAGTGAAAATATATTGTTCCCTAAGGTGTGGGGAGAGGAAGCTTTATAATAAAATTAGTGATTCTGCAGAAACTTGTGCACTGGATATCTTGAGAATATGAATATAAAACTCCCTAAATTAAAAATAGGGTTAATAGAAATTACCAGTATTTAAATAGGGAAAAATGATTTTATGTTTATTTTATTTAAGTTTTATTTCTTTGGTCATCTTAATGCGAAATGAATAAAGCATAGAATCTGGGTTTGGTGTTTTGTTTTTTGTTTTTTATCTCTTTTTAAAATTCTACAGGATTATTACTAGGAGGCAAAAAATGTTGTTTAGAATGGAAAGAAATTTGAAGAGAGAAAGCAGACGGAGACACTCAAGACACCTGCAAGTTATCTAAGAAGATCTAAATAGAATTTCTAAACTTTATAGTTTGCTTAGAGCATTAAGAAGGAGATAAAGGTCTTACATACTATAGCATATTGTCTCTGGTCTCTATGCTCTTTGTAAATGTCAATGTAAACAGCGTCTGAACTGCTAATAAATCTTTTAACAAGTTAAGATACCCAGAAAAATGAGCATTTTTAGAATTTCAGTAGCTAATAATTCAGAAATGGAAATATTTTAACTGAATGGACAGAATCAGTCCTAACATTTGTATGTATGTCCTTTATTTGAATTGGAACTAGGCTCGTAAGTGGTTAATCTTCCATTAGTTGATCCGGTTCCTCCATAATATCTACAAGTGAAGATGAAGATTACTTCTCAAAAAGTATCCATATTTCCAGTGTTTCTTTTAATAAAGTATGCCACTTTTAAATAAATTACAAAAAGTAAAATTATAAATTTTTTAAAATTTAAATGAGTAAAAGTAATATTTATTTGACAATATATATGTCACTGTCTTTGTAATTTAAACATATTGTTACCTGGGATATGGGTAACAGACATATCACTCATGGAACTTTGTAGTAGTGATGGCTTGGTTTGTAGTTTGTCATTTCATCTTTCTTGGTCTTGATTAATCCTTAAATCCTTAAAATGGCTGGCATGGTTATAACTTTATTGTGGTAACCTTGGAGATGTAAGCCCTCTTGTGATCAAAAACAGAAGAAAAAATACATTGTTCAAACTGATGCCAGGCCTACCTTCATTCCCTCCCTTAATTACTTTTTTTCTCATTCAGCTCAGATCATCCTGCACTTGAAAAATGAAGTTTTACCATCATCAAAACTATCATTATTTAACAACAAGTGAAGATCAACAGAAAAATTCAAGTAGCTTTGCAAATACTAGTTGATTCTCAGTGAAATCACGTCACTATTTTCATGCCTGAATCCATACCCTTGTGATTTATGTTTAATTACAGAAGCCTATTGCCTTGCAGCAATTTTGTTGTTATAATACTGATAATTAGTTACTCCTTATTATAACTCAGTAATACCTGTGGTCGTTTGGTTCCTCTGTCCTGACAAAGTTCACTGGAAATTGCCCTCAGATTTTATAAACTGGGGGATTTCTTAATTAGATGAAAGTTCACTATTAAAGATGGAATATTATATAAGATGGAGGAAGGGTAATTAATACACGAGATATAGAAATACTTTGTTAGCCCTCCTATAGATTGCCTACTGTAGTCTTTCTGTGCGTTTCAGTACTCTGCATTAGAAAATTATAACTTCAGCACTTTTGATAGCAAAAATTGGCATCTTTCAATTCTGTATAGTATGTGGGTGTCCTGTAAATGATAGTACGTGTACAGACTGAGAAAGCAGGACTATAATATAAAGAAATTGAAATCTCTTATTGCCGGTATACTCTAAAACAGGCTTGATGCCTTGTCAGCATCATTGCCCACATTGACTCTGTAATCTGTATATACACTATGATTAGAAAACATGCAAGAAATTGCTTTTCCATGTCAAGAACAAATGCCAATAGAAGATGTCCCCTTAATTGTATTGTCAGAGTATTACTATGTCAAAGATGACTGTTCTGTTAACCCAATTTTGTGTTTTCACATGGAAATGTGATTGGACTCCATTTTTCTGTGAGTTGAGAGTAAGAGCATAAGTCAGTTTGAAAGCATTTACAAGTTTGTTTCAGAATGTAGTGTAGGGCTTATATTTGTGCAGGAAATTGCCGCAAAGCAGTGGAAAGACACTGGATTCTAAGGGCTGAAAGGTGCTCTACTTCTTGTTTTTTCCATGTTGTAGACAAATGACATCATGCCTTAGATTGATGTAGAGTTTAGGTCCTCTTTAATACTTTGATGTTAGTCTTATTCTGACTTTTTTTTTCTGGAAACCAAGTAGAATTAGGGATGGGAACACAAATGCATTTATTCTGGCTCCTGTTTTATTCCATGAAGCTTCTTGGAACAAATCAGTAGGAATTGAAAAGAAAGCATGACCAACCCAGTTACAGGGGATAAATGTAAGCTTCTGAAAGTAAGCACCATGCCATGTTTCTGTCTCCCCAGCACCCAGCACAGTGCTGTGTACCTCGGCAGATGCTAGATAAATGTGTGTTGAATGAATGTGCCTATGAAGCCACAAAGATGCCGCATGTTAGTATATCAGTGAGAGCTGACTCCATAGTGCTCCCTGGAGAAGGAACATGAGCCTTTTGCTTTTGCCTGGATATAGTGGTGCTCTTCTACTGTAATTGGGTGTGGAAAAACTCTGGCTTTATGGTATTCCATTAGGTTCTTTTCATTTAAAGTAGTCTTAAAATCAAAGTATCAAATATTTTAAAGCCACAAAGTAGATTACATAATTAGCAGAGATTTTAGTCAGTAAAATGTTAGAAATCAAACTATAAGAAAATTCAAGCCGTTTATTTTGTGTCTTGGGTATCTGTCATTATTTTAAATTCCACGCTCCCTTACTTAATCACTTTGGTAAGTGCCTTTGATGTTTGTTTTGAGATGTATAGTGGGAGATGAGTAAATGTAAATGTCATGTGCCCTGTTCCCTAGCTTCTCAATTCCTCATAACCATTTTTACCAGTGTTGGCAAAGTTTAGTCCTTTGTGTTAATATCAGAAATGTATTTGTAGCCCCTCCATAGTGAACAGTGAAATAAACTATTTCATAGAAAACAAAAATTAAGCATTTTGGCTTATTCAATATGTGTTACCTGTTGCCTTAACTTCAAAGCCTAGCTTATTTAATAATAACATCTGGATAATCACCCCAATTTAATCTATCCTATTTTCCCAATAAAGTGCAATGGAGGAAAAATAAGAAAAAGAAAAGGCATTTTTTCACCAAAACTTATGCCTGATACTGACGAAATCTAAGAGGAATTTCTCAGTGATTTTTAACTCAGTACAGCAGTGTCTTTATCTCAGTCAATAGTGTATAAGAGAGGAAGGCATGTAAGTATCTGTAAACTTACATGTCCCAATCAGAAAACCTGGTCCTGTCCCTCGGCTGCCTGGTGCTTTAGGCAACCAGAGTAATGTTCATTCTCTCTAGCCTCCCTCCACCCACACACTAAACTGTGTCTTTTTATTTTTGTTTTTGAGACAGGATCTTGTTCTGTCTCCCAGGTTGAAGTGCAGTGGCGCGATCACAACTCACTGCAGCCTTGAACTCCTGGGCTCAAGCCATCCTCCCACCTCAGTTCTCTCAAGTGGCTGGGATTACAGGCATGCACCACCATGCCCAGCTAAGTTTTTAATTTTTTTTATAGACAGGGTCTCACTATGTTACCCAGGCTGGTCTCAAATTCGTAGACTACTGCCATCCTTCTGCCTCAGTATCCCAAAATGCTACGATTACAGGTATGAGCCACCATACCAGGCCTTTATTGTCTTAATACTACAAAAAGGCATGGGAGGGGAGATGACATTGGAGGCACATTGTACCCTGAGATAGTCTCCACAAATAAAGTGCTGTAGTCAGAAATGGAGATGGGAAGCAGCCTGGTAAGTGCGCTCTGAGAATGATGGTGTTTAATACAATCCACCACTCAACAGATGAGAGAACTGGGCAGGAAGATCAGATACTACCTGAATCCAACAGAATCATACTTAGTGTGCCCATCACATGCTAAAAACTGCCGAGGAGCTGTGACTATCGGCCTGCTTTTCAGTTGTCAGTATAAGAAGGGATTCTGACATCCATACATTTTTTTTCTTTTTTCTTTTCTTTTCTTTTTTTTTTTTTTTTTTTTTTTTAGAGGCAAGGTCTCGCTCCAGCATGTAAGCTGGAGTGCAGTGGCACAATCATAGCCCACTGCAGCCTTGAACTCCCAGGTGATCCTCCTGCCTCAGCCTCCCGAGTAGATGGGATTACAGGCATGAGCCAATGCAACCAGCCCTCATTGCT
The DNA here is from genome assembly GCF_002776525.5 of Piliocolobus tephrosceles. NCBI lineage: Eukaryota > Metazoa > Chordata > Mammalia > Primates > Cercopithecidae > Piliocolobus > Piliocolobus tephrosceles. Next base: position 28,352,882 of record NC_045434.1, on the reverse strand, counting down.
TTACATTTTTGATAATTGCCCTCCTCCTGACATATACTTTCCTGTGGCAGAATTTAGAGAGGCAGAATAGTATATGAATAGTATAGTAGAAATAACATGGGTGCTGAAATCATGGGCTCTGGGTTTTTGTTTGTTTGTTTGTTTTTAGAGACGGGTTCCCACTATGTTGCCCAGGGTGGTCTTGAACTCGTGGGCTCAAGTGGTCCTCCCCCTTTGGCCTCCCAAAGTGCTGGGATTATAGGAGTAAAGTACCATGCCTGGCTACAGGGAATTTTTTGTCTTGTTTTTGAGACAGGGTCTCACTCTGTCACCCAAGCTGGAGTACAGTGGCACAATCATAGCTCATTGCAGCCTTGAACTCCTGGGCTCAAGCACTCCTCCTGTCTCTGTCTCACTTGTAGCTAGGATTACAGGTGCATGCCACCACGCCTGGCTCCACTCCATATCTTTACTCCTCTTTATAGTAATAGTCCTTGAAAGATTTCAGTATACTTGTTATTTCCAGTTTTTTTGTTTATTCTCCTAAACAGGTCAGTCAAGATTTTGCCTCCACACTCCACCAGACTTACTCTTGGGAAGGTAACCAGTGACCTCTGCATTGCTAGATCCAGTGGTCCATTGTCAGCCCTGATCTCTGTGCTGCAGCAGCATTTGATGCAGTTAATTACTCTCTTCTCCTTCATATGTGCTTCCAGGGCTTTGTTTCTTCTTGTCCTCATGGTTGTTCCTCCTGTTCTCCTCAGCTCTTAATATTGGAGTGTCCAGGATTCAGCTCTTGGTCCAGTCTTTACACACATTCCCTTAGAAAGCTTACCTAATTGTGTCATTCAAAATCACATCTTTGTGCTGACAAATCTCAAGTTGTTGTCTCCCACTTGACTTTCCTTGAATTTGGAGTCATCCAGTACTCTTTTTGGTGTCTTCATTATTTCAAGTTTAGCATGTCCCAAACGCATTCCATTCTCCTTTCGTAGACCTTCTCCACATGCATTCTGCCCCATCTCAGTTGATGGCAACTGAATCCTTCCAGTTACTTAGACCAAAAACTGTGGAGTCATACTGACTTCATAATTTCTCTCTCAACTCACCTCTAATTCTTCAGGAAATCCTCTGGCGCTACCTTTAAAATATCTTTAGAATCTGACCAGTTCGCACTGCCTGCATCATGACCACCTGGTCCTTTCCTACCATCATCTCTCACCTGGAATAGTGCAGTAGCTTTCTAACTGGTCTCAGGCTTCTACTGTTCCCCCTCTCCCCAGAGTCTGTTCTCAACAGAATGGTGAAAATAATTCTTTCAAAATGTAACCAGATTATGCCATTGCTTTGCTCAAAACTCTTCAATGGCTTCCCATCTTCCTCGGAGTGAAAGCCAAAATTCTTTCAGTGGCCTACAGGGTCTCGTGATGCATCCCCAAGTCACCTTGCTGACCTCTGCCCTTGTCTTTGCCTTCTTTGCTGTGCTGCAGCCACACCAGCCTCTTTGCTGTTCCTCAGACAAACCAGCTCCAGGCCTTGGACTTGGTGTTTCTCCTGCCAGAAAAGCCCTTCCTCCTTAACCACTGCATGAACAGTTCTCTTGAATGACTTTCTCAAAATCTCCCCGAGTACACCATCCAATCCCTTTACCCTCTGTTTTTCCAGAACCTTCTAACATTCCAGAATTTTCTCTGATATATCCCAAACCACTCACTACAACAGCAAGTGTCATAGTGAGTGCTCAAATAATTATTGAATATATTAATTATCCTGAAGATGCAAGGGAAGATGGTAGTTTTGAAAATTATGTACCACAAGAACTAAATTGATTTTGAGCACCTCAGCATCGGCAACAGGATGAAACTGATGCTTTTGGAATTCCAAAAGTCATAAAGAGAGAAAAGGCAAGAAAAAAAGTACAATTAAATGTGTTATGTAGACAGTTAGGTCAGCCATAAGGGGAGCAAGTTAAAATAATTTGCCAGGAAACAAATTGCAACACAAACATTAAGCCCTTCACTGAAGCAGTGAGGAGTAGAGTTGATTGAAGAAAATCAGTGGTGCAGAAGAGAGGTTCAAGAAGCTGCCACGGAACACAGAGGAAAAAGATCAAAACTGTAAATGGACAGTGTGACGTTAGATCCAGGAGACCAAAAAAAGACTACTAAGAATTTACATAGTGTTCCTGTGGAAGAAATCCAAAAAGAGTGGAACAGAGAAATCATCAAAAAACATTATTCTTTGATGAAAACTTAAGCTTTTATAAAGTCCTTCGGGAGAAAACAAAATTGTCAAAAGACACAGTAAGCTACATTGTAGTAGAGTATATGAATTATAAGATTAAAGGGGTAAATTCTATAAGCATTGACACCTGAAAAATGTGTTACCTACAAGGAGCAAAAATTAAGCTTACCTCTGTCTTTTCTGCCGCTGAATTATAGTATACTAAAACAGCATCTGTAGATTTTTGAGAGGATACAGCTGTGACTCAAGAATTTTTATACCAAATCAGTTGTCACTTAAGAATGAAAACCATTGAGGATTCTATGGACCATTGGAAAAATTTTTAAAAAGAACGCAAACCAGGCTGGGCTCAGTGGCTCATACCTGTAATTCCAACACTTTGGGAGGCTGAAGCAGGAGGATCACTTGAGCCCAGGAGTTTGAGACCAGCCTGGACAACACAGTGAGACCATGCCTCTACAAAAATTTAAAAAATTAGCCAAGCATGGTGGCACATGCCTGGAGTCCTAGCGACTCAGGAGGCTGAGGTGGGAGAATCATTTGAGCTCCGGAAGTCAAGGCTGCATTGAGCCATGATGGCACCATTGCATTCCAGCCTGGGTGACAGAGCAATGCCCTGTCTTAAAAAAAAAAAAAAAAATGAAAACCACAAACACAATATTCTTAAAATATGAGAGTTCAGAAAACATGACATCCTTGTCTCTTTTCTTGATAAAAACATTACTGGAAAATTTACGTTATACAGGCAGCTAAGAGAGAAATCAAAATTGAGAGTTCGAAAACAGACAATTCTTCTACTTGAAACCCTTTGATGAAGTCTCATTGCACTTACAGTGAAAACTGAACTGTTTACCTTCCTTGATCTCATCAGTTACTGCCAGGGTAGCATTCTGTTCTACGTCACAGGACACTCAAAATAACTCAAGGAGAATTTAATAAAGATAAATTTATAAAGGTGGTAGGGCTTAAAGAAACTACAAAGGATAGTACAGCTTGAAAGATTGAGGGAAGGCAGAGGTTACCAACACCTGGAAGGACAAAGTCATATGGAGAGGGCTACCTTGACTTTTGGCCAAGGGATGCAGCCAGCCTAAGGTGATCTTCCAGGGAGGACACCAGGGGAATAAATAACCTGGCCTAGTTGTTTTATTCCCTGTGATCTGGTGCTAGGACTCCCCTATTTTATATATATATATATATATATATGGGTTTTTTGTTGTTGTTGTTGTTGTTGTTTTTGAAACAAAGTTTTACTCTATCACCCCGACTGGAGTGCAGTGGTGCAATCTCAGCTCACTGCTAACTCCGCCTCCCAGGTTCAAGCAATTCTCCCGCCTCCGCTTCCTGAGTAGTTCAGATTACAGGCACGCACCACACACTAGGCTAATTCTTGTATTTTTTTTTTTTTTTTTTTTTGAGACGGAGTCTCGCTCTGTCACCCAGGCTGGAGTGCAGTGGCCGGATCTCAGCTCACTGCAAGCTCCACCTCCCGGGTTCACGCCATTCTCCTGCCTCAGCCTCCCGAGTAGCTGGGACTACAGGCACCGCCACCTCGCCCGGCTAGTTTTTTGTATTTTTAGTAGAGACGGGGTTTCACCGTGTTAGCCAGGATGGTCTCGATCTCCTGACCTCGTGATCCGCCCGTCTCGGCCTCCCAAAGTGCTGGGATTACAGGCTTGAGCCACCGCGCCCGGCCAATTCTTGTATTTTTAGTAGAGATGGGGTTTCACCATATCGACTGGCCAGGCCGGTCTCGTACTCTGGACCTCAAGTGATCCCACCTCAGCCTCCCAAAGTGCTGGGATTACAGGCATGAGCCTGTAATGAGCCACCACGCCCGGCCAGACTCCCCTATTTTTGAACCCGATTAAAAAAGAAATGGCAAGGAATCCTAGCGGTGTAAGCCACACTGGTCACCATCCTGAAAGGAGGGTAGAAAGTGCATCTGATGCCCAGATTCCATTCCCCAGCTATTGTGGATGTTAACATTGGCTGCCAGTGGCTCACAGTTTCCCCCTTCTCTGGAGAACTGCTGTCTGCCAATGGGAGCCACTTCACCTCTGAATTAAGTCCCATCCCTGGGGGTACCTTGGAGCCAATGGTAGACTGATATTGGGGTCCAAAAGGCTGAACCCATTATCTGAAGGTGGGACAACTCGATGTTGTGATATATGCTTGAGATGCCACACACGCCCTTGAATCTGGCCAAGGCTAGACTTTACCTGAGACCATTTTTGCTCGGCCTTTTCCCTTCATTGTCTTTCATCTCTTCGTCTCTTAGAGAGCTGAGCACTCCTTCGATAAATCACATGCATCTGAATCCTTGTAGCCAACTGTTTCTAAAGAGCCCAACTGAAGAGGGTTAGTACCAGTATTGGTCCCAGAAAACAGGTTCTAAGGATGGGATTCTGGAATTACATCACCCACTGAAGAGAAAGCAATAAGGATCACATCACTGGTGGTAGGTGGAGTAAGTACTGATATCAGTAGTCTCTGACATGCAGTAGCAGTGTCATTCATTGCTAAAATGTTCACCTCTGGTGAAGTGAGAGGGATACAAGTAGAGGGGAATGTGAAAGTCATGCTGTCTCTAGCATTTGAGAGGAACAGGAGATACGGTCATTTTAAGGATTTTGAAATGGAGCAGCTCCTGCTAAACTCCATTCTTAGCTTGGAAAAAAGAAAATGACAGATGTGACAGATGCAGGGCAATCAATTGTGAATTTAAAGCAAAATATGAGAATCAGAGATTCTCTAATTCTCTAATTGAAAGTATTTAAAGAGACCTTTATTTCCTGAAGCTGAAGAGCAGAGAGAGTTGAAGACCAGGCCCAGAATTAATTTTAAGGTGGCAGAATTTCAAAGAACGATGAATTTTCAGCCTCAGAAAGTTTCCTATGCCAAAGTCAGGATCTTGTTAGGGAAGGAACAGGGCCTAGAGACTTGGGATGGGATATCTGAGTAGATGCCCCTGAGGGTCTTTTTTTTATTTTATTTTATTTTTTGAGACAGGATTTCACTCTGTCGCCCAGGCTGGAATGTAGTGGCACGATCACAGCTTACTGCAGCCTCAACATCCTGGGCTCAAGCAATCCTCCTGCCTCACCCTCCTGAGTAGTTAGGTTTATAGGCACATGCCACCATGCCTGGCTAATTGTTTTGTTTTTCATTGAGATGAGGCCTCACTATGTTGCTTAGGCTGATCTCAAACTCCTGGGCTCAAACAGTCCTCCTGCCTCGGCTTCCCAAAGTGCTGAGATTACAGACGTGAGTCACTGCACTCAGCCCACTTGAGGATCTTGAATGCTCAGATTCCACAGAACTCCCTGGGCCTGCAGAAGTGGCCCAGTCCCCCTTGTTGAAAAAAAAAACCCATTTCCCCCTTCACTCTTGCTTGTTTGAAAGCTATTCAGTAGCCTCTAAACAAGGCAAGTAACTTCCAGGAGGATGCTGGCCCATTTCAGGATCTGGCCCCTCCTACCTGCCTGGCCACCAGACCCATAACTCCTCTGGAATCAAGGCTCAAGAGAGAGGTTTAATGATTTGCCCAGCACTTACACAGGTGATGTGTGACAGAGGCGAGGCTGTAATCCAAAGTGGAACTAGTGATGAGATTCTTTACAGCAAGCTGCATGCACTAAGGTAGTTTTCCTTTCTAAATAAATCTCTCAGACTCTCACTGAGTCAACAGAGATGGGAAACCGGTGATGATCACTATCTCCCTGTAAACAAGTATCATACACTCAGATTATTAAGTTACTACCCAGTCCAATTTTTTTTTTTCATTAACCTTTCCCATATGCAAGGCTGGCTACATAATTTCCAGGACCCAGTGCAAAATTAAAATGTTGGGCAATTTTTAAAAGCACAGAGAACTTTTCCTGTGGCAACAGCTGTGCTGAGAGGAGCATGGCTCTCTCCTCTCCGCCATGGTGTGTGCTCGCCCACTGATATCACTGTACTCTGAAAAGGGGGAGTCATCTGACAAAAATGTCACTTTGCCTGCTGTATTCAAGGCTCCTATTCAACCAGATATTGTGAACTTTGTTCACACCAACTTGCACAAAAACAACAGACAGCTGTATGCTGTCAGTGAATTAGCAGGTCATCAGACCAGTGCTGAGTCTTTGGGTACGGACAGAGCTATGGCTCAAATTCCCAGAGTTCGAGGTGGTGGGACTCACCTTTCTGGCCAGGGTGCTTCTGGAAACATGTGTTATGGAGGCCGAATGTTTGCACCAACCAAAACCTGATGCCGTTAGCATCATAGAGTGAACACAACCCAAAAACGATATGCCATCTGTTCTATCCTGGCTGCCTCAGCCTTACTAGCACTGGTCATATCTAAAGGTCATCGTATTGAGGAAGTTCCTGAACTTCCTTTGGTAGTCGAAGATAAAGTTGGAGGGTACAAGAAGATCAAGGAGGCTGTTTTGCTTCTTAAGAAACTTAAAGCCTGGAATGATATCAAAAAGGACTATGCCTCTCAGCAAATGAGAGTTGGCAAGGGCAAAATGAGAAACCATCACTGTATCCAGCACAGAGGCCCCTGCATCATCCATAATGAGGATAATGGATCATCAAAGCCTTCAGAAACATCCCTGGAATTACTCTGCTTAATGTAAGCAAACTGAACATTTTGAAACTTGCTCCTGGTGGGCATGTGGGACGTTTCTGCATTTGGACCGGAAGTGCTTTCCGGAAGTTAGATGAATTGTATGGCATTTGCGGTAAAGCTGCTTCCCCCAAGAGTAACTACAATCTTCCCATCCACAAGATGATCAATACAGATCTTAGCAGAATCTTAAAAAGCCCAGAGATCCGGAGAGCCCTTTGAGCACCACGCAAGGAGATTCGTTGCAGAGTCCTAAAGAAGAACCCACTGAAAAATGTGAGAATCATGTTGAAGCTAAACCCATACGCAAAGACCATGCGTCAGAACACTATTCTTCACCAGGCCAAGAATCACAAGCTCTGTGTGGATAAGGCAGCAGCGGCAGCTGCTGCAATAGAAGCCAAATCGGATGAGAAGTAGGTTGCAGGCAAAAAGCCTGTGGTAGGTAAGAAAGGAAAGAAGCCTGCTGTTGATGTTAAAAAGCAGAAGAAACCTCTGGTGGGAAAAAAGGCAGCAGCTACCAAGAAACCAGCCCCTGAAAAGAAGCCAGCAGAAATGAAGCCTACTACAGAGGAAAAGAAGTCTGCTGCATAAACTCTTAAATTTGATTATTCCATAAAGAGCAAATCATTTTGGACAGCTTCTTTTGAATAAAGACCTGATCAAAGAGGCAGTGAGAAAAAAAGAGCACTGAGAAAATGATGTTAAAGTACCAATATGACTTTTTCCTTTAAAAATATTTTTATTAATTACAAAGCATAAGAGGGTCAACATCAATAATTATTGCGGAAATCAAAATCAAAATCACAATGAAATACTACTTCAGGTCAGGCATGGTGGCTCATGCCTGTAATCCCAGCACTTTGGGAGGCGGAGGCGGGTGGATCACTTGAGGTCAGGAGATGGAGACCAGCCTGGCCAACATGGTGAAACCCCATCTGTACTAACAATACAAAATTAGCCAGATGTAGGGGTGCATGCCTGTAGTCCCAGCTACTCATGAGGCTGAGGCAGCAGAATCTCTTGAACCTGGGAGGCGGGGGTTGCAGTGAGCCGAGATCATGCCACTGCACTCCAGCCTGGGCGACAAAGTAGGACTGTCTCAAAAAAAAACTGCTTTAAAGTTCATATGGAACCAAAAAAGAGCCCGTATTGCCAAGACAATCCTAAGTCAAAAGGACAAAGCCGGAGGCGTCACGCTACCTGACTTCAAACTATACTACAAGGCTACAGTAACCAAAACAGCATGGTACTGGTACCAAAACAGAGATATAGACCAATGGAACAGAACGGAGCCTTCAGAAATAATGCCACACATCTACAACCATCTGATCTTTGACAAACCTGAGAAAAACAAGAAATGGGGAAAGGATTCCCTATTTAATAAATGGTGCTGGGAAAATTGGCTAGCCATAAGTAGAAAGCTGAAACTGGATCCTTTCCTTACTCCTTATACGAAGATTAATTCAAGATGGATTAGAGACTTAAATGTTAGACCTAATACCATAAAAACCCTAGAAGAAAATCTAGGTAGTACCATTCAGGACATAGGCATGGGCAAGGACTTCATGTCTAAAACACCAAAAGCAACGGCAGCAAAAGCCAAAATTGACAAATGGGATCTCATTAAACTAAAGAGCTTCTGCACAGCAAAAGAAACTACCATCAGAGTGAACAGGCAACCTACAGAATGGGAGAAAATTTTTGCAATCTACTCATCTGACAAAGGGCTAATTTCCAGAATCTACAAAGAACTCAAACAAATATACAAGAAAAAAACAAACAACCCCATCCAAAAGTGGGGAAAGGATATGAACAGACATTTCTCAAAAGAAGACATTCATACAGCCAACAGACACATGAAAAAATGCTCATCATCACTGGCCATCAGAGAAATGCAAATCAAAACCACAATGAGATACCATCTCACACCAGTTAGAATGGCAATCATTAAAAAATCAGGAAACAATAGGTGTTGGAGAGGATGTGGAGAAATAGGAACACTTTTACACTGTTGGTGGGATTGTAAACTAGTTCAACCATTATGGAAAACAGTATGGCGATTCCTCAAGGATCTAGAACTAGATGTACCATATGACCCAGCCATCCCACTACTGGGTATATACCCAAAGGATTATAAATTATGCTACTACAAAGACACATGCACACGTATGTTTATTGCGGCACTATTCACAATAGCAAAGACTTGGAATCAACCCAAATGTCCATCAGTGACAGACTGGATTAAGAAAATGTGGCACATATACACCATGGAATACTATGCAGCCATAAAAAAGGATGAGTTTGCGTCCTTTGTAGAGACATGGATGCAGCTGGAAACCATCATTCTTAGCAAATTATCACAAGAAGAGAAAACCAAACACCGCATGTTCTCACTCATAGGT
>NC_045434.1:28332963-28343539 GCF_002776525.5 Piliocolobus tephrosceles | reverse complement strand
TAAATGATGAATTGATGGGTGCTGACGAGTTGATGGGTGCAGCACACCAACATGGCACATGTATACATATGTAACCTGCACGTTATGCACATGTACCCTAGAACTTAAAGTATAATAAAAAAAAAATAAAGAAAAAAAAATAAATAAACTCATTGCATATAGGAAAAAAAAAAAAAAAAAAAAAAAAAAAACCCCCCCACACTTTTTAGAAAGGAGAATATTTAAAAAAAAAAAAAAAAAAAACACGTAAGTATTGGTGAGGATGTGGGAAAATTGGAACCCTTGTGCACTGTTGTTGGGAAGGTAAATTGTTATAGACTTTAAGGAAAACGGTATGACAGTTCCTCAAAAAACTAAAAATAGAAGTACCATATGATCCTGCAATTCCACTTCTGGGTATATACCCAAAATAATTGAAAGCAGGGGTTCAAACAGATACTGGTATACTCATGTTCATGACAGCACCATTCACAATAACCAAGGAGTAGAAGCAACCCAGTGTGCACTGACAGATGAATGGATAACAAAATGTGGAATATACATACAATGGAATATTATGCAGCTTTAAATAAAGGAATTCTGACACTTCTAAAAGACAGATGAATTTTGAGGACATTATATAAAGTAGAATAAGCCAGTCAGTCACAAAAGGACAAGTATTTTACGATTCCACTTCTATGAGGTATCTAGAGTAGTCAAAGTAGAATGGTGGTTGGCAGGGGGTGGAGAGAGGAGAGAATGAGGAGTTAATATTTAATAGTTACAGATGGACAGGTGTGGTGGCTCATGCCTGTAATCCCAGCACTTTGGGAGGCCGAGGCAGGGGGATCACGAGGTCAGGAGATCGAGACCATCCTGGCAAACACGGTGAAACCCCATCTCTACGAAGAATACAAAAAATTAGCCAGACATGGTGGCAGGCTCCTGTAGTCCCAGCTACTCAGGAGGCTGAGGCAGGAGAATGGCATGAACCCAGGGGGCAGAGCTTGCAGTGAGCGGAGATCGCGTCACTGCACTCCAGCCTGGGCGACAGAGCAAGGCTCCATCTCTCTCTCTCTCTCTCTCTCTCTCTCTCTCTCTCTCTCTCTCTCTCTATATATATATATATATATATGTATACACACACACACACACACACACATATGTATATGTATATAATAGGTACAGAATTTCAGTTTTGCTAGATAAAAAAATTCTGGAATTGGATCGTGGTGACCATTGCACAACAATGTGAATGTGCAATGTCACCAAACTGTACACTTAAAAATGGTTAAGATAGTAAATTTTATGTTATATGTATTTTACCACATTTAAAAATAATGTTTTCTAAGTGTAATAGAAGTATTCTAAATTTTAAAGTTTAAATTTAATTATTAGAATGAATTTTACCATTCATCTTATTTTATGCAATGCCAGTTTTAAACAGAAATTACAAGAGCTTTTATCTTATATGTGGAATCACTAAAATTTCACAGTTTGCATTTTACAGCTCATAAATATAAATTGTTTCATTCTTATTAGAACAAAGATGATAATACTACATAAAACTGTTTTTTTTTTTAATTTCTTGATATGTTCACATTCTACCAACACTCTCTACCTTTGGATCACTGATGATTAAGAAAGAACTTATTCCTGGCTGGGTGCAGTGTCTCCCACCTGTAATCCCAGCACTTGGAGAGGTCGAGGCGGGTAGATCACCTGAGGTCAGGAGTTTGAGACCAGCCTGGCCAATATGGCAAAACCCTGTCTCTACTAAAAATACAAAAATTAGCTGGTTTTGGTGGCGCACGCCTGTACTCCCAGCTACTCGTGAGGTTGAGGCAGGAGAATCGCTTGAACCTGGGAGGCAGAGGTTGCAGCGAGCCAAGATCATACCACTGTACTCCAGCCTGGTCAACAGAGAGAGACTCTGTCTAAAAAAAAAAATAATAAATAACTTATTCCTTATAATATGGCAACTATGGATGGACCTATTTCCCCTTTCCTTCTATGTCAATATTTTTAACATAAGTGATTGTGTCATACAGGAAATAATGCAAGTAAAAGTGTATATGATAGAGGCTGGACTCAGTGGCTCATGTCTGTAACCCCAGCACTTTTGGAGGCCGAGGTAGGTGGATCACCTGAGGCCAGGAGTTCGAGACCAGCCTGGCCAAAATGGCAAAACCCCATCTCTACTAAAAAATACAAAAATTAGCTGGATATGGTGGCACATGCCTGTAATCGCTTAAACTGGAGAGGCAGAGGTTGCAGTGATCCAAGATCATGCCACTGCACTCAAGCCTGGGTGACAGAGTAAGACTCCGTCTTAAAAAAATAAAAAACTGTATATGATAGGGTTCCTAGGTCATTCTTATTTCTCTGAATACCATTACCTTCTTTCTGCATTGGAAACAAGTTCTGGTTCTAATGGAAAGGATGGCCTCTTGGTGCTATCAGCACTTCTGCTGTTGTAGATGTGTTGGTCTGGGCACATGTTGATACATGTGGAGCACATGCCAGTATGAGCATCTGCTGATATGAGGTGTGTAGACATGAGCACAGAATTCTGGTGGACCCACATACATAGGAGTTGGGCAAGACTCAAAGCGAGCACAAGCAAGTAGACACACTTCTTGTGTGTCATGGAAGTGGGGTAGCAATCATGAATGTTATGTGCAAATGAATTGCAAGGCACGAGGGAAACAAGCATGCCCGTATCTCCTCTGCTCATATGCGTGCTCCATTGTCCCATTGGACTTGACTCACAGGACACAAGTTCAAAGATAAAATATTAAGAATTTCAAGATGACAGAGCTTTTAACCACCAAGTGCAGTGCCCTTCTGAGAGTGGCCCGCGGGGACTGCGCTTGTCATATGCCCATGAAGTCAGCCCTGCTTCTGGCTACTCTCTCGGAGCATTTTCACATTCTCGACATTGTCTTAAAAGGTGGGGCCTGTACTGAGTGTCAGCTTAGCAAGGTTGCGTAGAGTGGGAGAAGGATCTCATAAAGCTTGGTGGTTTTACTTCTGCTAATACCAGTATCATGTTAATTTCTTTTTCTTCTTAATCCAGAACTTTCTCTGGCCCATCTATTCCTTGCTGCATACATTTCTCATTTCTCAACCTGATATTTTTCTTCTGAATTACTTAATAGTCTTTGGTAAGACCATGCTTGATTCCGCTTCGTATCCTAGCCCAAACCTAACACAGGCATGTGCTTTACACTTGTTGCATTGATGGATTATCTTATTCAGTGCTCAGAAGCAAATATTCTGTGGTGGCACTTCTACTGTCATTCAGTCATGTATTCAATTATCTATTCAGTTACAAATATTTCTGGTACATCTACACCATGCCAGGCCCTCTCTTCTTCCCTTTCAGGCCTCTTTCTCATTTCTCTCACCTTTCTCTTTAGATCAAAGTTGAGGAATGGTGATGACATCAACATCAAGGTGCAGAGAGATTACTGCTATATTTTCATCCCACTTCTCTTAAATTTCTTCCCATGTGTACTAGCCATATACTCCTTATGATTGGCAAATTTGTTCTCTTAATAGTCTACCCTCCTTAGTGTGACCTGCAAGCTCAATGAAATATGTTTTTTATAGAACTTAGTTATTATTTAAAAGCATTCAAAGCACTAGCCCAAAGCAGGGTGATACTCAAAATACTTTAAAATTGGTACTGTACAACAAGGAATTGGGAGCCCTGGGTAGCAAGTGGAAATGAGTTCATGAAGAGCAACTGTGTGGTGGCAGAAAGGGCCACGGCCTGAGGGAAGAAAGACCTGTGCTCACATGTCAGAATAAGTTGAGAGTTATCCTGGGCAACCACTTATCTTTTCTGAGTCTCCTATCCTCCCTTTAAATGTTTTTACTCATTTCCACCTGCTACCCAGGGCTCAGGGTAGGAGCACTCAGGGGCTCAGGAAAGCAACTGTTTACCAAAGAAAAAGAAGTAGTTCAATAAGTTAAGACTAGTACAGCTGACCGGGCATGGTGGCTCACTCCTATTATCCCAGAATTCTGAGAAGCTGAGGCAGTAGGATCACTTGAAGTCAGGAGTTCAAGACCAGCCTGGGTAACACAGTGAGACCTGTCTGTACAAAAAATAACCAGCCGGACACTAAAACCCGCCTGTAGTCCCAGCTACTCAGGAGGCTGAGGCAGGAGGATCACTTGAGCACAGGAGGTCGAGGCTGCAGTGAGTCATGATCACACCACTGCACTCTAGCCTGGACAATAGAGCGAGACCCCCATCTAAACAAACAAACAAACAACACTAGTATAGCTGTACTCACATATTCCCACTGGCTAATATCAGGCAGGCACTACAGTAGGCTTCTATTGACACCCCTGAGGGTTCTTCTTGCTCTCTGCAATGGTACAAAACCAATAAGAAATCTCTATTAGAACTATTTGGCTGGGCATGATGGCTCACACCTGTAATCTCACCACTTTGGGAGGCCAAGGCAGGTGGATCACCAGAGGTCAGGAGTTCAAGACTAGCCTAAGCAACATGGTGAAACCCTGTCTCTACTTTAAAAATACAAAATGTAGCTGGGCATGGTTGTGGGTGCCTGTAATCCCAGTTACTCAGGAGGCTGAGGCAGGAGAATCACTTGAACCCGGGAGGCAGAGGTTGCAGTGAGTCGAGATTGTGCCAAGCCCAAGCGTCTTGGGAGGGAGATGTCCTACACATTTAAAGGGAGGATACAAGACTCAGAAAAGATAAGTGGTTGCCCAGGATAACTCTCAACGTATTCTGACATGTGAGCACAGGTCTTTCTTCCCTCAGGCCGTGGCCCTTTCTGCCACCACACAGCTGCTCTTCATGAACTCATTTGCCTACAACTGAACGTGGGCAAACCATGCTGCTCCTGAGAAATGGCAGATGGCTTATTTTCTTCTCGTCATACCATTTTTCTCTTTGTTGTCTCTTTTCCTCCATCTCCCTCTTCCACTCCTTAGGCCTGTCAGTAACACCCTGTTGCTCGCTTATACTGCTATAGGGAGCCAGAGTTAAAGACATTGTTGTGGATGGCTTTCTACTAGGGATCCGGCTGCTGCATTAAGAGGGACAACCATTAAGGTAGTTTGTTTGTTTGTTTTTGAGACAGAGTTTTGCTCTTGTCACACAGGCTGGAGTGCAGTGGCAATGATCTTGGCTCACTGCAACTTCCGCCTCCCAGGTTCAAGTAATTCTCCTGCCTCAGCCTCCCAAGTAGCTGGGATTACAGGCGCCCGCCACCACGGCTGGCTAATTTTTGTATTTTTAGTAGAGACAGAGTTTCACCATGTTGGCCAGGCTGGGCCTGAACTCCTGACCTCAGGTGATCCACCCACCTTGGCCTCCCAAAGTGCTGAAATTACAGGAGTGAGCCACTGCACCCGGCCAAACCCATCCAATTCTTTTACCCCCCACCTGACTGCTCCCCTCTCCTCTGCCTCCTCCCTGCTCACCAGCTCTGAGCTGGCACCAAGTGAGAATCAGAATCAGCTGATTCTATACATTTCCAAGCAGAGAGAGTATAATATATGCCTGTGCTCCTCCTCTCACTCATTTCCTTTCTCCTCCTCTTCTCCGTCCCTCCTCTCCTTCCTTCCCCCTTTCCATCGCCTTCAGAGCCATCATTATCATCACTGATATTTTTAAGTACTGAAGTGGTGCCAGGCACAGTCTAGGTTCTTTATATGGATTATCTCAACTCCAATTACTTTGTCACAAGCACACTGTTGTTGAGGATATTAACTAAACAAGCTTACTTTACTGCTACTGTAATTAGAAAGTGAATCTTAAGTAGCGTATCTCAACACTATTAAAATAAACCCGTGGTTCACAACTGGAGATGATTTTGCCCTTTAGAGAACATCTGTCACTATCCGGAGACATTTTTGGTTCTCATAGCTAGAGGGGATGCTCTAGTTAGGGGAGGCCCTGAACATCCTTCGATGCACAGAACAGCCCCCCACTTCAAAGAAGTATCTGGCCCAAAATGTTAAGAGTGCTAATGGTGATAAACCCTGAGATAAACTAATTTTTATAGGGATTAGAAAAAAATGCACCACTAAGAAAAACTTAGGTTGCCATTAACTCTTTTACATCAAATTATACAATTTTTAAAACAATTTTCACACCTTGCTGCAGTCATGATAACTACATTTCTTTTATTTTTTATTTTTATTTTTTGAGATGAAGTCTCACGTTGTTGCCCAGGCTGGGGTGATGTGGCACAATCTCAACTCACTGCAGCCTCCGCCTCCCAGGTTCAAACAATTCTGCTGCCTCAGCCTCCCGAGTAGCTGGGATCACAGGCATGCACCATCACACCTGGCTAATTTTTATATTTTTAGTAGAGACGGGGTTTCACCATGTTGGCCAGGCTGATCTTGAACTCCTGACCTCAGGCGATCTGCCCACCTTGGCCTCCCAAAGTACTGGGATTATAGGTACTGCCACCATGCCTACTGGCTAGGCATGGTAGCTCACACCTGTAATCCCAGCTACTCAGGAGGCTAAGGCAGGAGAATCACTTGAACCCGGGGGACAGAGGTTGCAGTGAGCCGAGATCGCACCACTTCATTCCAGCCTGGGCAAAAGAATGAAACTCTGTCTCAAAAAAAGACATAAAACAACTACAAGTCAAAGCACATTTTATCTCCATAAAGTGAAGAGCAAAAAAGTAGGGCTGTTAGCCTTATAAAAACATAATTTTCTTAGCGAAAAAAATGTTACTAGCTCAGTGAACAATGGCTTCTTTTATAAGAAAACTGGGAAAATATCATTGTTTTGCAACTTTTTCCCTTTAACTCTCAATCTTGCTGGCTATCCTGAAACTAAACCTGTTTATTATCCTGTAAGGTGAAACTTTTATTTCCCATCTTACCTTCCTTGAGTCAAGGAGTTTCTTCAGCATTGTCGAGGTAGATTTAAAGCAAAAGTTTAAAATCCTCTATTTCAGACAAAGATCAGCCAACAACAATGAAAAGCCAACTATTTACTTAGTTTTCTTTCATTTCTGATACTTAACCTTATATTCTTCTATCTAATTTATTCAATGGAGCATTTCCCCATACTATGTCTTTCCTTCAAGTAGTGTCCATCGTTGCCTAGCGTTCCTAAAAAGTTTTGCTGTCCCCAAAATTTTATGTTATGCTGCTTTCCCAAAAATCGTATGTTGTCTTCTAAGACCAATCTCTGTAAACACAGCCCAAATCCCAGTTCTTGATGGCTTTCACACCGAGCTGTTTTCAGGTCCACCGCCCGCTCTGGGCTCAGCCAAGTTGGCTCAGTATTGTACGTGCCTAAAGTTGCCTGGAGACATACTGGTGCCAGGAACAAACTTCAGGCATTTCAGACTTCATTGTTTATTTTTAAAGTCCATATTCCTTTTATTTAAGAACTCTTCTTCCTCTCTCTTCTCCCAAAAAATCATTCAGCTTTCAAAACAGGGCTCATTCTAGAGCCACAAAGTCTTGTTTACCCTGGAAACTTGGCCAGCAGGTTTTGAATTCTGAACAGTATGCCCTACTTAATGGGAGAGGTTAGAAGGAGAGAAAATCACTTTCCCAGAAGTGTGCAGCTAAAATTCTAACCAATCTACTTTTAAAATTTGAAGTGATTTCTTCCTTCCTTATTTTATTATAAGAAAGGCTGCAGGCCATTGGTGATGACTTTCTAAAGCAGTCCAGGCCTGTTTCTGTAACTACATTGTCTCTTGCTGAAGGCCTTCATCCTCTCTCTAGTCTTTAGTGCTTCCTGCCTTTGTCCTTCACCAGTAGTTCATATTATATTTGAAAGGAAATTTTGATGAGATACTTGCTGTATTGTATTAATTGGAAGTATATGTCAGCTCTGAAGAGACTGATGATTTCCTTCTTGGCGTTCTGCTTGTGATTGCAGATGATATTACCAAGTAAATATTGGATCCCTGCATTTGGCAGCAGCCCCCAATTGTAAACGTACTCCAGATGTGATTGAAATAATCCAAAGTATGATCTAACAATGAAAAGTGTAAATATGAATGTAACTTTCCCCACAACTACTTTGCTTAATATAAATAAATACTTTTAGAAAGACTTAAAGAAACCCCAGATACAATCTAGGCTCTCTTTTTCCATGAAACTGAAGCATTAAGTATCACCATTTAATTCTTATTTCTCCCATTTTTCCATAAAGATGTTTAAAAACTTCTTCCACTTGGAGTTTATCAGATGCCTAAACAGTTCTGTCTGTTCCAACCGTGTCTGCCTTAATAACAATTATATTCTGCAGTTTGTCACCTTGCTATTAATTCTAATTCTCTAATAAAAGACCCTTTCTTGGGGTTTTATCTTGGTGTATAATATCTAAAGTCCAGATCCCTTAAGATTTTTCTTTGTGCAGTTTTCTTTTACAGCTCAGAAAATGGAGAAAGCTAAAGAACTTCTTGCCCTGTAATAGCCTCTTTCTATCGAAAAAAACTGCTAAAGAGCCACATCTTAAAAGAACATGTCAATCATTCCCCAAGCACCTTCTTTTCTGTCATATTTTCTCTCTTTAGTTCTCTGTGGTGCAATCTTGACAAGATATATTATCTTTTTCAAAAATTTCAAATCTGCTTGTTCTTTTATTTTTATAATATCATATTATTTTCTTAGGATTTTAAGTATTTATGTCAAGTCTTCAATTATTTTTAAATGTCTGTTTTGACTCTTTGATATTATTGTTGCGGCAATATTATGAAGTTCTTGGGCTCTAATCCCCCTGTTGCAATGCTTGCTGGTTCGTGCTGATGATAAACGGTTTCTGGGGCCACCACAACATATATACACTGTAGAGGCTCTGTTCTCATCATCCTCCATGTGCCCTTGCTGTGTGCAACACACAAACTAAGAAGACATCTATGGTGTGCCTAACGGGTTCTGCCTTGTTTTATACATTTTTATCAGTAACTTATCTTTAATAGGGGTATTATTTTCCTGTGGGAATCTCAGTAGAAATTGCTCTCCTATTTTACATAAATTCTGCCAAGCATTCAGAGGGAATTATCAGGTATCAGGTATCAATTTTTTTTTTTTTTTTTTTTTTTTTGAGATAGAGTCTCACTCTGTCTGGCCAGGCTGGAATGCAGTGGTGCGAATCTCAGCTCAGTGCAGTTTCCGCCTCCCAGTTTCAAGTGATTCTCCTGTTTCAGCCTCCTGACTAGCTGGGACTACAGGCATCTGCCACCACACCCAGCTAATTTTGTATTTTTAGTAGAGATGGGGTTTCACCATGTTGGCCAGGCTGGTCTCGAACTCCTGACCTCAGGTGATCCACCCGCCTTAGCCTCCCAAACTGGGATCCCAAGCTGGGATGACAGGCATGAGCCACCATGCCTGGGCCAGGTATCAATTTTTAAATGATTATTTCTTTTAAACAATGGAGGTTTCTGGACCCCGCAGGTGTTATCAACTCAATCCTCAAATCTGTGCAAGGTGCAAGGCAGTTTCAGTTTTTCAAGAGACTTCTCAGAAGTGACTCAAGCTTACTTTTCATTTTCTTAAGTTGGTAAATGATTGTTTTCCTTTTGCCTTTCTCTCACTGAAAGCATACCCCCTCAGGGGTTCCTACTTTATATCGAGTCTCAGCCACAATAGGCAACTGTAAGTGAACCCAAGACTCCTCTCCTGTGCTCATATGGTTGTTTACCCCAAGACCCTAGGTCAGTAGAAACTTTATACCCCGATCCTTATCCGCACGAAAAATACAAGCAGCTACCTGTATTGATTCGTATACTCAGCACACTGCTTTCAGATCCCTTCTCATTTTTTGCACAGGAAATTTCCCTGTTTTTCTTATAAACCAAGCTTTGCATTAAAAGTAGTTTTTGTTTCATTTTATCTAGTATATCTGGTGCTACAAGTACAAAAGATGTGTATACTTTATGAAAGGAAAGTTACAGATGATAAATAACATTATGTCATCTTTCCAGAACCAAAAATGTTATATTGTTGAAATTTTAAGAAAAAATACTCCATACCACATACAAAACTTAACACAAAATGAAACATAGGTCTAAATGTGAAACATAAAATCACAAAATTTTTAGAAGAAGACAGGAGAAAAAATCTCTATGATGTTGACTTAGGCAAATTTCTTAGATAAGACACAAAAAGCATGAACAAAAATTTTAAAAGAAGATAAAATGGACTTTATCATAAAGCATAAAAAGCATGAACAAAAATTTTAAAAGATAAAATGGACTTTATCAAAATGAAAATTTTCTGCTTTTCAACACATTCTTAAGAAAATGAAAAGACTTGCCGGGCGCGGTGGCTCAAGCCTGTAATCCCAGCACTTTGGGAGGCCGAGACGGGCGGATCACGAGGTCAGGAGATCGAGACCATCCTGGCTAACACGGTGAAACCCCGTCTCTACTAAAAATACAAAAACTAGCCGGGCGAGGTGGTGGGCGCCTGTAGTCCCAGCTACTCCGGAGGCTGAGGCAGGAGAATGGCGTAAACCCGGGAGGCAGAGCTTGCAGTGAGCTGAGATCCGGCCACTGCACTCCAGTCCGGGCGACAGGGCGAGACTCCGCCTCAAAAAAAAAAAAAAAAAAAAGAAAAT
>NC_045434.1:28312220-28332863 GCF_002776525.5 Piliocolobus tephrosceles | reverse complement strand
GTTTGCCAAAGGACTCATATCTAGAATATATAATATATATAAGACATATATAGGTAGTGAGTCTCATGACTCACTAAAAAAAAGTAATCTAATTTTGAAAATGGGCAAAAGATGTATACCATTTCACCTTGTTCAAAGTTTCACTTTGTCAGTGAAAATACACGGATGATAAATAACATCATTAGTCTTTAGGGATGTGAAATTAAAGCCATGAGGAGATACTACCACACACTTGTCAGAATGACCACAATTTTTTAAAACCTGACAATACCAAATGTTGACAAGGATGTAGAGCCACAGGAACTCTTATACACCGCTGGTAGGAATATGAAATAGTACAGTCATCCTGGAAAACAGTTTGGCAGTTTTTTATAAAGTTAAACATACAATTACCATATGATCCAGCAATTCTATTCCTACGTAATTTACCCAAGAGAAATGAAAATATATGACTACACAAAGACTTATACACAAATGCTTATAGTAGCTTTACTATTTGTTACAGGTTGAATTACCCCGTTCCCCAATTAATATGATGAAGTCCTAACCCCAGTACCTCAGAATGTGACCTTATTTGGAAATAGGGTGGTTACAGATATAATTAATTAACATGAAATCATACGGGAGTAGAGTGGGCTTTTAATCCAGTATGACTGGAGTCTTTTTAAAAGGAGAAATGGGAACACAGGCACAGATACAGGGAGCATGCCATGTAAACATAAACATGGCCAGAGAGAGAGAACGGGAAGAGATCCTTCTTCCCTCATGACCCTCAGAAGGAACAAACCGGTGGTGGTACGAAGGCTGCTGCACAGCGAGCAGAGCCGGGGTCTGGACTGCAGCGCGTGCCCCGAGCTCTCCACCTCCCGCCGCCCGCCAGCAAAGGCAGCCCAAGCCCAGCCCGCGGCCCCAGCAGCAGCGCCATGGATGGGTGGACGCCTGCATTGACAACCTCATGACCATGGCGGGTGGACGCCTACATCGACAACCTTATGGCAGAAGTCCCTTCCGTCTGTCAGGACGCGGCCATCGTGGGCTACAAGGACTCGCCCTCTGTCTGGGCCGTCTCCTGAAAACCTTCGCCAGCATCACGCCAGCTGAGGCTAGTGTCCTGGCTGGCAAAGACCGGTCAAGTGTTTTGTGAATGGGCTGACACTTGGGGGCCAGAAATGTTCAGTGATCCGGGACTCACTGCTGCAGGATGGGGAATTTTGCATGGATCTTAGCATACCAAGAGTACCGGTGGAGCCCCCACTTCCAATGTCACTGTCACCAAGACTGACGCTAGTCCTGCTGATGGGCAAAGAAGGTGTCCACGGTGGTTTGATCAACAAGAAATGTTACGAAATGGCCTCCCACTTTTGGCGTTCCCAGTACTGACTTCGTCCGTCTCTTGCCCTTCACAGCTCCCCACAGCTTTGCATCCCCCTTCCCTAACCAAACACCATTTTATTTGGGGGACCATTACCCCACACCCCTTATTGCTGCCAAAACCACATGGGCTGGGGGAAAGGGCTGATGCCCAGACACCTCCCCCTACCCATACCCCTCCTGTGTATGGATGGAAAACTTTTTGGGGGGAATTTTTTTTCTGAATAAAAAAGATTCTCCAAAAAAAAAAAAAAAAAAAAAAAGGAACAAACCTTGCTGGAACCCCGATTTTGGATTTGTAGCCTTTAGAACTGTTGAACAGCATATTTCTGTTGTTTAAGCTACCCAGTTAGTGGTAGTTAGTTATGGCAGCACTAGCAAGCTGATATAATTAGTCCAAAATTGAAGACAACCCAACGTCCACTAACCGATGAAAACATATTATGGTACATCTATGCTGTGAAGTATGAAGAAATGAACCACTTGTAAGTGCAACAACACGGCTGACTCTCAAAAGCACTCATGCCAATCGATATAAGCCAGAAACAAAAGGCTACAGTCTATATATGTTTTTATTTATATGACATTAAAGAAAAGGCAAAACTGTCAAGACTAAAATAAGATCAGTGGTTGCCAAGGGCTGGTAACTAGGGGGAAGGAATTGGCTACGAAAAGGCACAAAGGGATTTTTAGGGGCAAAGGAAATATTCTGTATTTTGATTATGGTAGTGGATACATTATTGTAGATATTGGTCAAATCACATACACCTAAAATGGGTGAATTTTAGATGTAAATAATCCTTCAATAAACCTGACTCCTAAAAATTATATTACAAAAAATACAAAGATGGAAGCCAAAATATCATATATTCTCATCACCTAAATAGAATCACTATGAACATTTTGCTATATTTAAATCTGGCTTTCATATAGATTATATATATTTAAAAGTATAGGGTGACATTGTATATCTAGTTTTATAATTTACTTATTTCATTTAACAAAATATTGTAAATAACAATATTATTCTGAAATTTTACATCTATTTATTTCATAGGGTATAGATATGCTGCAGTTTCTTCAACCAATGCCCTGTTGTTGAAAACTGGGGGTTGCTGGGTGCAGTGGGTCACATCTGTAATCCCAGCACTATGGAAAGCAAAGGTGGAAGGATTGCTTCAGCTCAGGGGTTCAAGACCAGCCTGGGCAACATAGAGAGACCTTGTCCCTACTAAAAATTTGAAAAACAAAATCAGCCGGGCATGGTGGCACACACCTGTAGTCCCAACTACTTGGGAGGCTAAAGTGGGAGGATCACTTGAGCTCAGGATGTCGAGGCTGCAAGGAGCTGTGATCCCACCACTGCACTCCAGCCTAGGTGACAGAGTGAGACTCTGTCTCAAGCAAACAAACAAACAAACACCTGTGGGTTTCCCTGCAGTGTTTTGCAATAATAATGCTTCAATCAATCTCGTTAAAGCTTAGTTGCTATTTAATCTATAAAAATGGAATCATCACTTTGGGAGGCCGAGGCGGGCAGATCACGAGGTCAGGAGATCGAGACCATCCTGGCTAACACGGTGAAACCCCGTCTCTACTAAAAATACAAGAAAATTAGCCGGGCGTAGTGGCGGGCGCCTGTAGTCCCAGCTACTGGAGAGGCTGAGGCAGGAGAATGACGTGAACCCGGGCGGGGGGTGTTGCGGAGCTTGCAGTGAGCCGAGATCGCGCCACTGCACTCCAGCCTGGGGCACAGAGCAAGACTTTGTCTCAAAAAAAAAAAAAAAAAAAAAAAGGAATCATGATTTTTGTTAAACAATAGAGATATCATATATTAAAATTATTAATTTAAAAAGTGATCTATTTCTTAATAGAATATATCCCATTGCTATACTTTTTTTTTTTTCAGAGACAGGGTCTTACTCTGTAACCCAAGTTAGAGTGTAGTGGCCGGATCATAGCTCACTACAGCATCGAACTTGAACACCTGGGCTCAAATGATCCTCCTGCCTCAGCCTCCCATGTAGCTGGAACTACAGGCGCATGAATCACCACACCCAGCCCCCATTACTACATATTTTTGAGAGTTGTCCTCTTTTTGACTTATACTTTCGTGTGGCAGAATTTAGAGAGGCTGAGTAGTATAGTGAAATAACATAGGTGCTGGAGTCACGGGACTTGGGTTTGTGCTGAGTAATGAGAAAGCACATTAGCTTTCTCCTCTGTAAATTGGTGAGCTTCTCTCTTGCCTACCTCCACTACAGACAGGCTGTAAATGCTAAATAATTGCTTTATCATTCTCCTTTGCAGTAAGGATGGCCAGGTGACACAGTTCTGGTCAATGAAAAGTCTGTTGAGAGGGTCAGGTGTGGTGGCTCAAGCCTGTAATCCCAGCACTTTGGGAAGCCAAGGCAGGAGGATTGCGTGAGTCCAGCAGTTTGAGACCAGCCTTGGCAATATAGCAAGACCCATCTCTACAAAAAAAAATTTTGTTTTTTAAATTTAGCTGGGCATGGTGGCATGTTTCTAAAGTCCCAGCTTCTCAGGAGGCTGAGGTGGGAGGATCACTTGAGCTCAGGAGTTCGAAGCTGCAGTGAGCTATGATCACACCACTCCACACCTGCCTGGGTGACAGAGTGAAGCCCTGTCGCTAAAAAAAAAAAAAAAAAAAATTAGAAAACAAAGTCTGTTGGGAAAGCTTTGCCTTTTAATAAAAGCAAAGATGCCCTGGTGCCTGCTCCTTCCCTTCCTCCTTCTTCCAGTTGTGAACACAAGTGTAACACCTGGAGCAGCTGTCCCACAACCAGGTGACATTCATGAGTGTAAGTGGCTAACATGGTAAGAGTGGTGACGTGGAAGGTCTAAGAGGCCTGGATCCTTGAAGACACTGTTGGTCCTCCCGCACCAGTCCCAGAATGCCACCTCCAGGCCTCTTTTGAATGAGGAAAACAACCTCCATCTGTTTAAACCAGGTTTTCTGTTACTTGTAGATTAAAGATATTACAGCTAATATACCAATTGTTGTGAAGGCAAATGAGGTATATACAGGACAGTGCTTTATAAAATGGGAACCAATGTATTGCTGAACAATTAAATGTAAAATTAGGCCGGGCGCGGTAGCTCATGCCTGTAATCCTAGCACTTTGGGAGGCCAAAGTGGGCAGATCATGAGGTCAGGAGATCCAGACAACCCTGGCTAACACAGTGAAACTCCGTCTCTACTAAAAATACAAAAAAATTAGCCAGGTGTGGTGGCAGGCGCCTGTAGTCCCTCAAGTTCAGCTGCTTGAGTTCAGCTACTCAAGAGGCTGAAGCAGAGGAATGGCTCAACACGGGAGGCAGAGGTTGCAGTGAGCCAAGATTGCGCCACTGCTCTCCAGCCTGGGGGACAGAGCCAGACTCTGTCTCAAAAAATGAATACAATAGAATAGAATAGCATAGCATAGCATAGCATAGCATAGCATAGCATAGCATAGCATAGAATAGAATAGAATAAAAAATAGCAGGCTGACCGGCCAGGCACGGTGGCTCACACCTATAATCCCAGCACTTTGGGAGCCTGAGGCAGGAGGGTCACTTAAGCCCAGGAATTTGAGACTAGCCTAGACAACAGAGTGAAACTCCATCTCTATGAATTAAAAAAAAAAAAAAAAAAAGTTTTTTTTAAATGTTGTCTTTCTACTTGTGATCTGTTTTTTTCTCTCCAAAGCTTCTCATTCATCTAGAGTTTATATTACATTTCCTCTACTCTTTCAACATTATTTTCAATTGCATAATGCTGTGATTATTTTTTAAAATGTATATAATTAAACCAAAATATTCTGTGCATAATTTTTTTTAAATACAAAGATTTAGTTGTCTTATTCAGAGAGATGTGTTGTAAAACAGTAACACGCCTGTATCATTTAGATGATCAGATACCTTTAGAAGAGTCAGATACCCCAAGTGACTGCTTCCAAGTGCATTACTTTCCTGAGCTAGGAATTTTCATTCCAATTCACTAGATGAGAAGTGTTGGAAACAAAGGTTGATAATGTTTTCAGGATACAGACCCCCACATATATTGTAATTCATGTTAAACATGAAAAAGACTTGGAGCAAGTCACTAGCCCCTGAATCTTGGTTTTCTTACTTTTAAAAAGGGGATGTATACAGACTTACCCGAAAGGATACTATAAACATCATTAATTAATGTCAATAAAGCACTTGGCTATTATATATACTGTGTGCTGGTGACACAGAAGCTTCCACACCAGAAAGGCGTCTACCTCTTCATTCCCAGGCACAGCAGTTCAGACGCCCTGTTTTTAAATTACCACTCATTGTGTGAGCTTGGATAAAGTGTCACTTTTTCCTCTGTAAAATATTATGATAATAATAGTACCTACTTTATAAGAGTGTTATGAAAGATTAGTGAAGCAATCCTGGTAAAGTGTTCAGCGTGGCTCCTGGCACATGGATGTGCCTAATAAATGTCAGCTATTATTAGCATCATAACTTGTGCCTTTTCTGCTCTGTTGGCTCTTTCCCTCTAGCATATAAACACCTTAAGTTTTTTCCACCTAAAATAAATAATATCCCTTTGATATTACCTTTTATTTCTTTTTCTCCTTCAATTTATTTTTCTCTGGTCATATCCTCCACTTCGGCTTTGGCCACATACACAACATAGCCAATGTCAACGACTAAGGAGTCAGTAATATTCACCTGACCAAGGTGTAGGAGCAAGGAAAGCATGTGGCATAGAAGAAGCACATGAGGTTATGAGCCAGGGTGTCATCTGTTCAAATCTCGGCTCTGCAACTTTCTAGGTGTGTGACCTTGGGCAAATTTCTTATCATCTCTGAACTTCAGCTTTCTCACCAATAAGCTAGAGATAAAAACATCTGCCTTGCAGGACTGCAGTGAGCTTAAAACACATAATGCACATAAAGTACACAGCACAATGCAATGCACGGTAAGAAATAATTATCACCCAAAATATAAAGTTCATTGCAACTTGCAATCTTGTTGAGGTGATAAGACTGATGCATGAAAAATGATTCAAGAGCAAGTTGAGAGGTGTCTGCCACCGCCTTTAAGAACAAAGATGGAGTGTGTGTTGAAGCCTTTGACTTCACTGAAAAAAATAAGTTATTAAAAAAACAACTTTGGGCCGGGCGTGGTGGCTCATGCCCAGGGTCTCCCAGCACTTTGGGAGGGCAAGGTGGGCAGATCACCTGAGGTCAGGAGTTCGAGACCAGCCCGGCCAACATGGTAACAACCCACCTCTATTAAAAATACAAAAATTAGTCAGGTGTGGTGGCACATGCCTGTAGTCCCAGCTACTTGGGAGGCTGAGGCAGGAGAATCACTTGAACCTAGGAGGTAGATTCCTAAAAGAGTGCAGAATCAACACTAAATGTTGCAGAGAAAAGCATATAAACTATTTTTAAAATTTTAATCCAAAGTTATATTTAACTTGGGTCCTATTATGTGACTTGGTCACATTATGTTCTTTGTTTATTTGTTTGTTTTTGTTTTTAGCAGATTTACCTTTTCAATTCAGTTTTGCTGGTGCTAATAGCAAAAACCATTCTGAATTTCCTGAGCATAGGCTGGCTAGATTCTGGGAGCTAGCTGGGCCGGAACTATAACCACAGATAATCTGCAATGCACACAGTTCCCAGGAGGATGCTCAGAGGCCACTGACATGAAGACATCTCCTGATTTTCCACATCGGATGTTATTTCACTTTTACATAGGCCAAAGAGCCACAGAGAAGATAGCTCTTTCTGTTGAGATAATCCCCTCCCCTACCCTGAGAATTGGATCTAACCTACCCGAACTGGATTTTTTAAAGGACACACTGTTCTCACGTAAAGCCAAATAGCTGACTTAGAGTGACTGTGTGTGACTGCCTCCTTGGCTGTCTCTCATCATTTAATTTTGCTAGTGGGAGATCACAGTTCCATCTTCAAAAACAAATTATATTGTAATGCTTTCTTAATTAAAAACCCTTTGAGTCATGCTTACTGAAATCTGTTACATGGATTTAACTGATCTGCAGGGAAGAGATTTTCTGTTCTCTGTGGAATTGAAGAACTTAGAAAGGAAATGAATAGATGAAAATGTTCCAGTCATGAAATCTCTCCCTTTAATAATACTTGCCACAATGAAGTATTATCTACTGGTAAGTTTACTTAACTTCAGTCAAATCAGAAGAACTAACCAGCCCAGGCCCTGGGGAAAAGTTGCATTCATACCCAGCTCCTATAGTTTCCAACGTTTTTCTTCAAGATGTAGAAACTGAATTTCCTTAACAGTAACATGGAGAAAATATGAACCATCTAGTTGGGTGGTTGAAAGAATGATAGATATTATGTGTGTCTTCACATGTGAACATATGTTTTAAGAACAAGGAACTATTCAATGAGGTAAAGCAATATTTTATCTATTTGTGAACTTCCCCAAAAGCCAGAAGGTTTTGCCTGGGAGGCAGAGGTTGCAGTACATCTTCACACCCCCAAGCCAGTCCACATTTCTGACTAGGGACACTTTCCAACATGTTACTCTTCAACATGGCACTCTGAGCCTCTGACTACCCCTCCACTGAGTACTGACCACTTAATGATAGATTGAAAATAGTCCTGATTCCATACCAAAGATAGCAAGTAGATTATGCTTGGTCAGTAATTTTAAAACTTTTAATGTATGAGAAGCTATTGTAAACATCAAAATATTTTACATAACCGTACTGGAGTACCTGTTAGACTTTTAATATGTATTGATTGAAAAAATTTATGGCTGGGCATGGTGACTCATACCTGTAATCCCAGCACTTTGGGAGGCCGAGGCTGGTGGATTACCCGAGGTCAGGGGTTCAAAACCAGCCTGGCCAACATGGAGAAACCCCGTCTGTACTAAAAATACAAAATTAGCTGGACGTAGTGGTGCATGCCTATAATCCCAGCTTCTTGGGAGGCTGAGGCAGGAGAATCACTTGAACCTGGGAGGCAGAGGTTGCAGTGAGCCGAAATCGCACCATTGCACTCCAGCCTGGGCAACAAGAGTGAAACTCCATCTCAAAAAAAAAAAAAAAAGAAAAGAAAAGAAAAAGAAAAAATGTATATTCACGCATGACCTGGGCAATAAAGGCTCCAGGCTCTAACATCTGCCCAAACGGAACACGTGTTCATCTTTTCTTCTCCCATTCACCCCCACAAATATAGTCTTTGAGTGCATTTAAGAAAAAAGTATATTTTTCTTTTTTGATGCAAGCCATGAGGAGAATTTTCTCATAGAAAAGTGTAAATGGTAAGGACAGCCCCAGAAAAAAAAACATAAAAGCCTATTTTACCTATGCTGTTGCTATGCGGCCACCATGTACACTATTATGTTTCCTATATGTGAGTGAGAAGGGAAGCCCAAGTCATTAGGAAGTTGTCTCCATCTTCCTTTTATCTCTTTTCACCCCACAACCTTTACCAACAACCTTGGAAATATCTTTTCCATGCCTAGCACAGTGTCAGGCACACAGAAGGCCCAAGCATGTTATTGAATGTCCCACACTTTTTACCTCCATGGTAAGAAACATACTGCCTAAACACAGTGAGAAAGAGATTACTTTTAGGCACTGAACTACAGTTGATGATTATCCTTTGCCTACCCACATCTCCTTCTAAGGGATTCTTCTTTGCCTATAGATCTTTCTGCTCTAAACAGGCCCCCATCCCTCTCCATAAAACATAATTTCATGCATCAAAGGTGAGCTTCTGTCCCAGGGCAGTGCTTCAGTTGCCTACTGGACAACTCCCTGCTGGTATGGTCACTTGAAAGAAGGAGCTCAGCCAATAAACACTCTTCTAAGAAGGGTTTTGGGAAACACAGAAGCTGGGTCAGTTAACACAGGAAATGAGCTGAAAGGTCACATGGCGGGAGGTAGGCTCAGGGCTAGGGTGGCCATCAGGGACTACAGCTGAAGTCAGCAGCTAGATATTGGTGAAGTGGAGAATGGAGTTGACGCTGAGAAACATTCTGTAAACCAAAAATAAAATTCTAAGCCCTACAACTGGCTGAATGGGACCACGGGGATTCCAAAGAAACCTGAAAAACTAACCTGAACTAAGACCCCGGGAAGGAGGAGTCAGACATGCTTTATTATACCCTCCTCCCTTTAGAATTTAGACACAACTAACCAACATTAACATTAAAACACAGATCTTAAGACCTACCAAATGAACTCTTTAGCAATAAGATAGAAAAATCCAACCTGACTCTAGTATAGCATCACATGACAGATAAAGAAGGAAATCAAAATATTTTACCCCAAAATATGTTTCTTTGCCATATTTTGAAATGACTCTTTGCATCTGTAAATAATCTCAATTAATGTAACTATGTATTTCCCCTTCCAGGCCCTCCCAACCCCAAAGAGATTAACTAAATCTGGCACCATTTAAGGTCTGAAAAGAGACATTTATCATCTATTCTTTCTGAAGCCTGCTACCTGGAGGCTTCATCCG
This sequence comes from Piliocolobus tephrosceles, assembly GCF_002776525.5. Lineage (NCBI taxonomy): Eukaryota > Metazoa > Chordata > Mammalia > Primates > Cercopithecidae > Piliocolobus > Piliocolobus tephrosceles. Next base: position 28,322,988 of record NC_045434.1, on the reverse strand, counting down.
TAACAAGAACCTCAGCTTCCACAATCCCTCTTATCTTAACCCCAACTATTTCCTTCTGCTGACTTCAACTTTAGTGAAAGCTTAACTCTTTCAACGAATTGCCAATCAGGAAATCTTTTAATTCCACCTATGACCTGAAAGCCCTTCCTCCATTGGGTCTGGGCCAACCTAGTGTGTACCTTACTTGTATTGATTGATGTCTTATATCTCCCTAAAATGTATAAAACCAAGCTGTTACCCAACCACTTTGGGCACATGTTCTCAGGACCTCTTGAGGCCGTGTCATGGGTCATGGTACTCACATTTGGCTCAGAATAAATCTCTTCAAATATTTTATAGAGTATGGATTTTCTTGTCAACAAGAACCATGCTGAGTGAGACTTTGCAGCTCCTAAGAGACAGGGAGAATAGTGGACTTGACCTTTTTTGAAAGGCCAGTTTCTGTTTTGGTTTCGGAGAATACTTACTATATTACACAAGAAGGTGTTTGGGTCATGGGTGTGGATCCCTCATGGCTTGGTGCTATCTTAGAGATAGTGAGTTCTCACATGATCTGATAATTTAAAAGTGTGTGGCACCTCCCCCCACCCCACTCTCTTTCTCACTCCTGCTCCTGCCATGTGAGATTCCTGCTCCCTCTCTGCCTTCTGCCATGAGTGTAAGCCTCCTGAGGCCTCCCCAGAAACAGATGCTGGTGCTATGCTTCCTGTACAGCCTACAGAACTGTAAGCCAATTAAACCTCTTTTCTTTATAAATTATCCAGCCTCAGGCATTTATTTATAGTAATGCAAGAATGGACTAAACCCCCCTCCACCATCACACTCCTTCCCATTTCCCTAAAGAAACTTGAAACATTTCCCTCAAGAAACTCTGTACCTTGGAAGTAAGATGGGAGAAGCTCTGTGCTGCACCTAAAGGAGATTACTGCTGGCAGCCTTTGCAAAGACTCAGAATGAGTCTGTAGCTGCCCTCAGGTTGGCCCAAGACTCGACCAGCACTAGGTCTCCCCACAGCTGCTCATGGTTTCCACTCTGGCCCTGTACAGCATAGGACACATAATCCCACACCACTGGGCAAGTCCGAAGCAGATATCCTGCATATGCTTGGGCAAATCTAGTCCTCAAGTTGTTAGTCAATAGATTGGGTGAAAGAAAAATATCTGAAGAGCCTCCATAAAGTCTTTTTTGTTTTTTTTTTTTTTTGTTTTTTTTTGTTTTTGAGACGGAGTCTCATTCCGTCGCCCAGGCTGGAGTGCAGTGGTGCAATCTCGGCTCACTTCAACCTTGGCCTCCTGGGTTCAAGTGATTCTCCTGCCTCAGCCTCCTGACTAGCTGGGATTACAGACACCCACCACCATGTCTGGCTAATTTTTGTATTTTCAGTAGAGACGGGATTTTGCCATGTTGGCCAGGCTGCTCTCAAACTCCAGACCTCAGGTGATCCGCCCGCCTTGACCTCCCAAAGTGGTAGGATTACAGACATGAGCCACCACGCCTGGCCGAAAGTTCATTCTTGAGGGCTTTCCTACAACAGCATAAAATTTAGAAATTAGATGGCATTAGAAGGCTGTATTTCAGCTATATGATCAGCTATCTATATAGTTACTGGGAAAATTGTCAGTACCAAAATGGAGTCGCTTATATGAAATCCTAACAAAATAGAGTCACGAGGCCAAGAGGAAAGGGCCCCCCCACACATACACCCTATAACAGGAACTGTGACAAAAGACTTTTCCCACTGAACTTTCCTGTTAAGCCACTTCTATGAAGACCCTTTCGTAGCCATAGCCAGTACCACCAATGAACAAACGCCACTACCTGCAATAAGTCCCTATAACCTATGATATTTGTTTCCAAACAGTTTATGTGGACTTCTCCTTTTTGCCTTTAAAAGTTTCCCCTTGCTCAAACTCCTCAGATGCACCAGGGGTTTGCCATATAGCACACATATCCCGAATTGCAATCCCTTGCTATTCCTGAATAAACTCTTTGTTTTGGGGAGTTGATCACGCTGTAGCTCATTTTAGGTTGCCTCTCTCTCTCTCCATATATATATGTGTGTGTGTGTATGTGTGTATGTATAATCATATATATAGTATATATGTGTGTATATGTTTAGATATATATAGTTTGTGTTTATACACACACACACACACACACATAGCTATGTGGACTATCTATGTGACTTAAATAAATCAGCTAATTATTCTGATCCATAGTTTCTCCACTTGTAAAGGAAGAATTCTGATCTTTATTCAGTTTACCTCAGGGCTATCATGAAATGAAATGAGATAAGCAATATGAAAGTGTCCTATAAACTGTATAGCCTCCATTCGGATGTATGTCTTTGGCAGGATGATAAAGAATCAAGAAGAAGGAGTATCCATGTTAGCAAAGTGTCCAGGCTGTGTTTGCTCTTATATTAGTGACCGATGTTGCTCCTGACAGAAGCTATTCTTCAGGAAACATCACATCCAATATGGTAAATCCATCAAACAGGAGCTAAGAAACAGGAATGAGATGGGCACTTGTCCAAGGGAAAATGCCAGGAGAGCAAATAATGATGAAAACTAAACTTTTCCCTTTGTTTTTAATTTCAGGAAAAAAATGATGAGGACCAAAAGTCAATGAATAAGCAAAAGAGCTCAGAAAAAAAGATGTTTCTAAATTGGTCATTAAGTATTTGTTCCTTGGGAAGAGACCTCCATGTGAGCTTGATGGAAAAATGGGAAAAATGTCAAAAGCCTGATCTGATCAGATCCCAAAGTGGATTATTATTTTAAAAACCAGATGGCATCGCTCTGGGGAGGCAAGTTCAGGAAGGTCATGTTAGCAAAGGACATAACAAAAACAGCAAAATAAAAATTCCCCAAATGCAGGAGGAAAAATGGGGACTGGGAAAGCTTTCATAACAGACTGATTAGGCAGTTGAGCATGGTCGCAACACCTCCCCGTCTATATCTGGGAACACAAAAATTGACTGGGCTAAGCCTGGATTTTTAAGGGAAATATGAAAAACTGAGAGCAAAACAAAAGACACGGTTAAAAGGCAACTAGAACTTTGTGAGCCTTCAAAGCAGCAGTGCCCCTTGGCAGGGACCCTAAGGCATTTGCCTTTAGGAAGACCAGTTTTCTTAAGGAATCTTAAGAAACTCTTGAAAGATCATGCATTTTAACCATTTTAAGTATAAAGCAAATATGCGATGCATCATCAGTTTAGACATGGGTCACAATTTTATAGTCAGGCATAAAAGGATACTGTGTCCCAGCTCCGGATAGGTTAGAAATCATTAGAAATCACGGTCTCCCCTTCCTAACTTTTTCAGAATGATCTGTCATGGCCCTCATACACAGGCCCGATGTATCTGACCTACAACCAAGTCTACAACCCAAGAGTCTCAACCATTGTTAACGTGTCATCTCAGTAGGTCCCATTACAAATGCCACCTCCCCTGTGCATCCATCCCGCTCCACAGGAAGTCTCCCCACTCTAGATTTCTGCCTCACAATGTTACAGCCAGAAGCTCCATGGGAGTGAGGGTCTGTGTCTTACATATACCCGTACACTCTACATCTCGGCTTACTACAACCTCTGCCTCCTAGGTTCAAGCAATTCTCCTGTCTCAGCCTCCCAAGTAGCTGGGACTACAGGCACACGCCCAGATAATTTTTGTATTGTCAGTAGAGATGGGGTTTCACCATATTGGTCAGGCTGGTCTTGAACTCCTGACCACAGGTGATCCACCCACCTCAGCCTCCTAAAGTGCTGGGATTACAGGCGTGAGTCACTGCGCCCGGCCGAGGGTGGGTGTTTAATAACGAATGACTTGAATGGTTTACTAAACAAACAGGGAAACAGCCAAAAGCTGTGATAATTTCAGGGATTCCTGGGATGGGGAATGGTGCCATGAGCTGCCTGCCTAGTCCCAGACCACTGGTCCTCATCACTTCCTTCCCTCAGCCTCATTTTCAGGCTAAGTTACCATTTTATTCACCATGCTTTTGTGGTAAGCCTCCACATCGTTACTGAAATAAGAGTATACATAAACTAGTTCCATTTGGGGCCATCTGTGTGTGTGTTTAGGGGAGGAGGGTGTACCCCAGAGACTCCTTGAAGCCCCCAGCAGAGGTTTCCTCTCCAGCTGGGAGAGCCCTGCAAGCACCCGGGGTCCTGGGTGTCCTGAGCAAACTGCCAGCCCGCGCCACTGGTTGTTTCGGTTTCACTCTTCAAGGGCCTGTTGCTTTCTATTTCTGTGTGACCCATTCATTCATCCAGGCATTCATTGACAATGTATTGAGTATTTATAGCTGCCAGACACCAGAAACAAAATGGTGAGCAAAGCAGTCACTGCCCTACCTTCGTGGAGGTGACAGTTTCTCATGGAAGACGTGTGGAAGAAAATTAATAGCCAGCCAACTTAAACCCTCTGCTGAAAGAAGGGAAATAACCACTACCTTGAAGAACTGTATGCAGGATCCCTTAACAGCCACAGGGCTGCAGTTGGCCTGCCTCATGTCCCGAGAATCGTCCTGGTGCATCTGAGCTGGAGACTCCTTGGCTCCAGGCTGCAGAAAGGAAATGGAGATGAAAACTAGTCTAACGGAGAATCTGGAGGGGACAGTGTTTCCTCAGAAGGAAAGGGGCCTCCACGCCCAGGAGAATTCCAGGAGGTGGGGACTGCAGGAAGTGGGGATGCTGGGGCTGAGTGGGTGCTAAAAGGCAGGAAGGTGAAAAGGGCAAGGCTGAAGCTGCCCAGATGTTCAGTGCCGTTCACGGGGTTGGGAGTTTTCAGTTGCCTCCTGTGAGCCTTTTTTTTTTTTTTTTTTTTTTCTCTTTTCTCTGCTTGGAGGAGAATAAGTCTATTTCATGAAGGGATGCAGTTTCATAAAGTCAGCTGTTAAAATTCCAGGGTGTGCATGGGTTTTCCTTCACGAAGGCCTTTATTTAATGGGAATATAGGAAGCAAGCTCATTTCCTAGGCCATTCACTCATGGGAGAAGTGATTGGAGTCTTTTCTTTCATGTCTTCTGGGCAACTACTCAGCCCTTTGGTGGACTTGGCTTATGCAAGACGGTCAAAAACCTTGCAATCAAGAGACTCGGTTTTCTTTCTGGTTCTGCCATTTGTTGGCTGTGAGACCATGGGCAAGTCTCTCTCCTTCCCTGGGCCATAGTCTTCTCGGCTGTAAAGACCCTTGCAGCTGTCGTGTTCTGTGAACACTTCCCTGTGATTCTCTGTGAGGGGGGATGTTGAGAGGGGAAGGAGGCAGAGCTGGGGCAGCTGAGCCACAGGGGAGGTGGAGGGGCACAGGAAGGCAGGCAGAACCTGGGCGATCCATCAGTCCTCACTGATCACATCAGACTCCAGGACTGAGAGCCACAATGCTTCAGGAAAGCTCAATGAACCCCAACAGCCACAGTTTCTTTCCCTAAGCGTATACAATGGCATTTGCCAAGAACCAAAAAGAATGCAGAGACTAACTGGTGGTAGCTTTTGCCTGGCATTCAAAAACTGGGCCAGAGCAAGTGGAAAATGCCAGAGATTGTTAAACTTTTCACCCTGACCAGCACCCACGCAGCTCTGCAGTGACTGCTGACAGCATGGAGTAACCTGCAGAGCAGGGGAGAAGAAAAAGAGAGGGATAGTGTATGGGCAAAAAAGACAAAGATTCATTCAAGGGCAGTGGGAACTGACCACAGGGATTATAGGCCACATGATCCTGGGTTTTAGGAGGCAGGGCCGTATTGTAGGGGGAAAAAAAATCAATTCAAGGGAAGTCAGGAGACACAATTTCTAATACTATATTTTTCCTTTACAGAGTAATTCTGAGCAAGCCACAAGGTAGTAATTGGAGGCTGTAAGATTACTTACGTTTCTTCTTATTGGAAACTCTTTTTCTCTGTGGATTTAGCAGCACAAGGACAATCTCGTTTCTTTCAAGAGAAGGAAAACATTCCTATGAGTTAAGCCAAACAGATTCAAGCCTAGGTCTTGCTGACTATATGATTGGTTTTTTGAAAAATCATTTCGGCGATGTTCACTATCTGATTCAGAAAGTGAGAACAGTACCCTCTGGTCAGCTGTAAACAGACACCCATTTGTAAATGTCTCAAGTTCAGGCTTAGCTTCAGAACCAATCAAATAAGAATAGAATCTTTAGAGCAAACTGTGTTTCTCCACTCTGGAGGTGAGTCGGCCAGGGCAGATTGGAAATACTTACTTCACAAGTATTGACATTGTTGTTGGTATTAACAACATGCAGTTGCTCAAATGCAAGCATTATTTTAAGTGGCTTAAAGTTACTTCCCACAGTTTTGGTATATTTATCGGCTACTGCCATTTGCTTTTTGTTTTTCTCTTTGGATTTATTAATGTAAAGCAGGGATTATTAACCTACAGTCCAGGAAGCCTGTGAATTTGAATGGGGAAAAAATTATGATTTTTACCACCTGTTAACTAAATTTAACATTTTATTTCATTGTGAATAAAGCCATAAACTCAAAGTGGTAATAACAGTACCTGTGATTTTTGTCATTACTGATAGAAATCACAGACATTTTACACTACATTACAGTTGTTGCAGATACGTTGTAAGTAAAATATCATTTACACTCAAAACTACTTTGAAATTAGACCTCCTGCTGGATCTTGTTTTTAACGTGTTTAAACAAATAACAAAACATGTTTATTTTAAATTTTTAATATTTTGATAATTATATTTCATTATCATTTGTTTCCTTTATAATCTATATTTTATATATTTAAAAACATCTTTCTGAGAAGGGTCCCCCAGGTTTCACCAGTGAGGTTCATGGCATACACACACACACAGACACACATACGCATGCACACACACAGAGTAAGAACTGATTTAGAGACTAACATTGACACTGGTGCCTGAGACGCAAGACTGAAATTAGAAAGTTCTCCCAAAGATACACGGTTGTTTTAAAGCTAGGGGTGAGGGAGGAAATCTGCAGATTCCATAGGAATGCGCTCCCTGGAGCCTGCTGGGTGCTGTCCTTGTGTTCTGGCTGGCTGTTATTTGTCTCTGTCCCTGCTACATGTCTTAAAGGACTTCCCTGGATCTCCAGTTCCTAGCATAGTGCCTAGCACAGTGCAGGTTCTCGGTGAGTTTGTAGAGTGAATGGAAATACAAACTGGAAATATACCCTTGTTGAAATCAGCACGCCGACGTCCTGTTGAATGAGGGGGACATGTGTAAGTGTGTGTGTGTATGTGTTTGTGTGTCTGTATATGTGTGTTTGTGTGTGTGTGTAAAACCAGGTGGGGACATAGGGACGATTATTGGGGTGTGGGTGTATAAATTGGGATGTTCTTTTTCAAAGAAACTCCAAACAGACTTCTGGAAGGTTATTTTCTAAGAATCTTGCTGGCAGTGGGAAGGCAACCCCCACTGTGCACAGCCCCACCCGGCCTCACGTGGCCACCACTCTCTTCCCTCATGAAGGGCTGGCTCCCCAGTATATATAAATCTCTCTGGAGTTCGGGCATGAGCCAGCAAGGCCACCCATCCGGACACCTCTCAGCACAGCAGAGCTTTCCAGAGGAAGCCTCACCCAGCCTCTGCACTGAGGTTCTTCTGTGCACGTTGCTGCAACTTTGGGTCCAAGATGCCAGCTGTCCAGGTGCTGCTTCTGGCCTGCCTGATGTGGGATGTGGGGGCCAGGACAGCTCAGCTCCGGAAGGCCAATGACCGGAGTGGCCGATGCCAGTATACATTCATTGTGGCCAGTCCCAATGAATCCAGCTGCCCAGAGCAAAGCCAGGCCATGTCAATCATCCATAACCTACAGAAAGACAGCAGCACCCAGCGCTTAGACCTGGAGGCCACCAAAGCTCGGCTCAGCTCCCTGGAGAGCCTCCTCCACCACCAGTTGACCTTGGACCGGGCTGCCAGGCCCCAGGAGACCCAGGAGGGGCTGCAGAGGGAGCTGGGCACTCTGAGGCGGGAGCGGGACCAGCTGGAAACCCAAACCAGAGAGTTGGAGACTGCCTATAGCAACCTCCTCCGAGACAAGTCAGTTCTGGAGGAAGAGAAGAAGAGACTGAGGCAAGAGAATGAGAATCTGGCCAGGAGGTTGGAAAGCAGCAGCCAGGAGGTAGCAAGGCTGAGAAGGGGCCAGTGTCCCCAGATCCGAGACACTGCTCGGGATGTGCCACCAGGCTCCAGAGAAGGTAAGAATGCAGAGTGGGGGGACTCTGAGTTCAGCGGGTGATATGGCTCCTAGTGACCTGCTACAGGTGCCCCAGGCCTCCCTGCCTGCCCTTTCTCTCAGAGACTGCACAGCTAGCAAAAGACAGATAAGGAAAGCACAGCGATCACCTTCAAGTATTACTAGTAATTTAGCTCCTGAGAGCTTCATTTAGGTTAGTGGTTCAGAGTTCTTGTGCCCCTCCACGACAGTTTTGATAGTCCGTAGCAAAAGGAGAAATAAAAGGACTGGGTGAGACGTGTCTGCATATGAGCAGTAGAAAGTTGCCTACTGTCCCTTTTGAAAAACACTATCCTTTTTTGAACCTTTGTTTAGATTGTTATTCGTACCTTTTGGTGTTAAAATGACCTTTATTTATGAAATTACAATAGATTTAGGAAATGATAATAAGTGGTAAGTTTTTGTTTATTTTTAAATGTTTTTCCTTGGTAAAATAAAGAGGGGGCAGCTCTCTGTCAGTTCCCTCAATATGTTGTTCTGAAAGTTTTCTTACTCAGTCCAATCTGAGAACCTCTGCTTTTAAGTCACCAAATTCTTGCGATGACTGATAGGCTGTTCCGTTCATCCTGGTTCCTTCTTGCCTGAAGTTGAGTCTGCATGTGTGTGTGTGTGTGTGTGTGTTGTGAGAGGGAGAATGCTCCTCTTATTAGCTGGGAAGACAGTATTTGTGTCACTGTGAAAGTGTGCTCCCAAATATTTGAGATTGAGGAAGTGGTCTAATCATGAGGAACTAAGCAAGTAAATTCAGTTGTTGGACAATTAGTTTGGATGGGTCAAAGATGTCAGTGCCAAGGAAGAAAGAAAAAAGGGGTTGGGACGGGCTTTTTCTATATTAAAGATACTAAAGAAATGTGTTAACCAAATGTAGTGCATGAGTCTTGATTGGTGTCTTCATCCAAGGGGGAAAAAGGCTATGAGGAACAGGTTTGGGGTAACTGAGGCAATGTGAATATAGACTGCTCATTACTATGTTACTGTATTAATGTTCAGTTTCTTGGTGAGATAATGATACTGTGGTTGTGAAGTATAAAATCTTTGTTCTAAGGATATACATGCTTAAGTACCCAGGGGTGAAGTGTCAGGATGTCTGCAATTTGCTTTCAGATGGTTGAAGAAAGACTGCAAATATATAGATAACGAGAGAAAGAAAGGTAAAACAACTGTGGCAAAATATTAATAACTGGTGAATTACAAACTGGTGAGTCTAAGTATATGGGGAGCTTATTGTACTATTCTTTCAGTCTTTCTACAGGCTTGAAAAACTTCTTTTGTGGTCATTTAACAAGTCTTTGGGGATTTATTAGATGTGCTTCCTAATTTTATATTTCTTCTTGATCTTTCCAGCTAGTCCACTTTTGAAATAAGGGCAACATCCCATTATATTGAAGACCAAACATGGAAGTTCTTTTCTAGTAGTGGATGGTTTTCATAAGAAGGAAATTACATTAGTACAAGAATGTGGAACTGGAAAGGGACCTAACGAGCATCCAGTACCACTGGCTGATTTTTGCAGATATGGAAACTGAGGCCCAGAGAGGTTATTCAGTTTGTTGATGGCCACCTACCAGTTAGTGGCAAAGCTAGAATTCTGGCCTCTTCCTCTGAGGTTCAGTGACTTCCTTTTCTTTCCTTTCCTTTCTTTCTTTTCTTTCTTTTCCTTCCTCTCTCTCTCTCTCTCTGTCTCTCTCTTTCACAGAGTTTCACTCTTGTCGCCCAGGCTAGAGTGTAATGGCGTGATCTCAGCTCACTGAAACCTCTGCCTCCTGGGTTCAAGCAATTTTCCTACCTCAACCTCCTAAGTAGCTGGGATTAAAGGCATGTGCCACCATGCCGGGATAATTTTGTATTTTTAGTACAGACAGGGTTTCACCATGTTGGTCAGGCTAGTCTCGAACTCCTAACCTCAGGTGATCCACCCACCTTGGCCTTCCAAAGCATTGGGATTACAGGCGTGAGCCACTGCAGCTGGCCATGAGGTTCAGTGACTTTCAGGACCTTTAGCTGACCTCTGACTTATAGACCCTAAAGGTAAAAGACAGAAAGGTACAGGAATGCTTGGAACAAAAGATCTGTTTCAAGGTTCCAGATCTAGGGAAAAGGGAGCATTCTGGAGGCTGGAACATAAGTCTGGGTGTGCTTTTTTGCAGGAGTGGCAAGAACTAGGTGTGGAGGTTTGGGTAGAGAAGCTGAGTGAGGCTGAGTGGACAAAGGTGAGGCCTGAGAAGGCAGCCTTCCCGTATTCCACCTGCAGCTCAAATTGTTACCACCACTTTCTTGATCATGTATTAATAGTTGTTATATAGAAAAAAATTCCTGGTAATATGACATATTTTACTACATAACTCTTATTGCAAAGTTATATAGAAATTTTTCTACTCTGGGCTTACATAAAAGTTTCATATATGGGGCCGGGCGCGGTGGCTCAAGCCTGTAATCCCAGCACTTTGGGAGGCCGAGACGGGCGGATCACGAGGTCAGGAGATCAAGACCATCCTGGCTAACACGGTGAAACCCTGTCTCTACTAAAAAT